>NC_138549.1:53736085-53952967 GCF_964273705.1 Natrix helvetica | reverse complement strand
TCCCCCTCTTTTCTCGGGGGGATTTTCAAACTGTTAGACAGCTGATTAACGCTGTCCCAGCAGTTTGCTACTCAATCCTGGGCTGGCGCTCTTGAGGGAGCGTCTTCCAAAAACCACGGAGCCACCGGAAGCCAGATCGAACATGCACCTTTCACGCGCCAGTTGTAGGAATATGAGATGTGACTCTGGTGAAAGGTATGCATGGAATTCTCCTCCCTTTCTTTCCTTTTTCTATGTCAACTTGATAGTAGTCATGGAAACGCTTTACAAGTTGACATGGGGATTTTCTTTCTTGAGTTTTTAATGGGGTCAGCCTCTGACAGATAGAATTTGTTGTCATGACACAAATAAGGGGGAGAAGCAAAGGCGAATAAGATTTATCATTGTGTTATTCTTTAGTCTCTGTTGCATTAGACAAGATTGATGGCCTATAAGTATATCTTCAGTTTCATCTTATACTTCAACATACAATACAAGTAACAGAGAATACTAAAGGACTAAGCAGTGCTAAATTACAGTGAAAAGAGACAAGAAGTAATAAAGGCAGTTAGAAGAGGAGACATTTTATTACTTTTCTCTCATTCACAAAATTACATTGATTAAAACTACCTAAATTTTGTGAGACACTCAGATTTTTTATATACTTTATATTATTAATCCTCCATTGGTCCATCCAATAAATCAGGGGTATCAAACTCAATTTAATTGAGGGCCACATCACGGTTGTGTTTGACATCAGAAGTATGTGGCCAGGGAGGCTTGGCCAGAGTGGGCATGGCCAAGGAGCATGACAGTACTCTGTCTTCTGCAGCACTCTGCCAGCCAAAATGGGCATGGGCAGAAGTGGGTTTTAATTTTTTTTACTACCAGTTCTGTGGGCGTGGCTTATTTTGTGGGTGTGGCTTGGTGGTGATGTGACCAGGTGGGTGTGGCCAACTTGTAAAATGTGGTGAAACTCACATTTTGGTTTAGCAACCAAAATTTTGGGCTCAATTGTGGTTATAAGTTCTCTTTCTTTCTTTCCTTCCTTTCTCTTTCTTTCTTTCCTTCCTTTCTCTTTCTTTCTTTCTTTCTTTCTTTCTTTCTTTCTTTCTTTCTTTCTTTCTTTCTCTTTCTTTCTTTCTCTCCTTCCTTCCTTCTCTTGCGCAGATGCACCCGGCAGCAGTGGTGGTGGCAACGGTGGCAGCGGCAGAGCTTGTCTGAGTTCTCCACCATTCCAGAATTACACCACACAGGATCAGCAGGACGGTGGGATGTTCTTTCTATCAGTGGTCGGAGAAGAAAGAAAATACTTTGAGAGGGAGGGCGGCCCTTGGTGAGATGCAGCTGCTGCTGTGGGGCTGACAGGGCAGGCGGTGCATATGTGCAGCAACCCTGGGACATTGACTTGGCACCTGCCCTCCCAGATGTCAGGGGAAAAAACGCCCTGGAGAAATTTGAGATCAATGGACCGGGCTGATTCCCTTCCGCATATCTTTTGAGATATTAAGAAAAGAAATAAAAGTCTTTAATAAGTATTCTAATTAATAAACAAACTTTAATAATAAAATAATAAAAGTAAATGAAACAGAAATAACTAATGGTTACATTTTGATAATAAAAAGCTCCGGTTGCCAAGTTGGCAGCCGAACAAAGAAGAAAGGAATTCTGGAATGTGTGACGCATGCGCAATAAATCACTTTCAGATAAGAACTTTTATGACCTGCGCAATAACTCTTTCTTAGTTTAACTCTTGAATGTCAGTTCATGCCTAGCAAACTTTTTAACATCGTGACACCGGAGCACCATCACCACGGCCCCTTTCTTCCACCTGGGCTCGTGTGTCTCCCATGGCAGCTCCGCAGGGCTTCAGGCTCTGAAGGAGCCCACTGGCTTCCCACCCAGCCACTGCCTACTCTCTTTGCAGATCGGCCTATGTACTCATGTGGCCAGCCGGAGCAGGACATGGCATGGGTGGAGAGGCCACAGGCGCACTGGGGCCGCCTTGCCCACCTTGCCCACTGCCTCTGCGCACTGCGCTTGGAAGGGGCTGTTGCCACCGCTCTCACTGCCCTCCCTCCCTGGTTGGCTCCAGACATCCACCTGCCCTCCCGGAGCACTGCCATGGAACCGCTGTTCACTTTCTTACTTCTCCCACCATGAAATGAAAGTGAACGGTGCCACTCTACAATTGTGGCGACCTGGTCTTCGCCAAGATGAAGCGGCAGCACCCAGCCCAAAGGAAAAGTGCCATGGGGTCTGCGGTGGCATGGTTGGGCTTCTCCCATTCCCCACATGAGGGGCTGCCACCCACCTGCCCTCCACCATCTTCCGCACCTCTCACTCTGCTTCTTCACCTGCAGGAAGCAGCGCCGCAGCCAAGTCTCCTTTCCCTGGAGCACCAGACTCCATAGGTGAGTTCCCAGAGTGCTGTTGGTGGGCAGCCAGGCTGATCTGCAAAGAGAGCAGACAGGAGGCCAGGTAGGAAGCCAGTGGGCTGCTTCAGAGCCTGAAGCCCTGTGGTGCCAGCATGAGAGACGTGCAGGCCCAGGAGGAAGGCAGCCTTTTCTGCAGCATCCCCCTCCCCTCTTTGGATTGTCCTGAAGGGGGGCTCTGCCTTTGCAGAAATGGGGTGGGTGGTTTGTATGAAGGATTGGCGGGGGGATGAGCAGCACTCCACAGAACCACACAGGATGCCCATCGGGGCCTCCCTTCTGCACAGCCATGCCATGCTTCACTGCCTTCCATGTGGTCTTCCCAGCAGTCCTTCATGCCTGCTTGCCTTCAGAGGTTAGCGTCCAGCCTGGCCTGGCCAGTGGGTGGGCAGGCGGGGGGCCCTTGGTGGAGATAGAACCACTGCTCTGGGGCTGAGAGGGGCAGCAGCAGTGGAAGTGGTGCTCCAGGAGGGCAGGTGCCAGGTGAATGTCCCGGGGCTGCTGCACATGTGCACCGCCTGCCTTGTCAGCCCCAGAGCAGCAGCTGTGTCTCCACCAAGGGCCACAGTGTCGGAAGCCTATGGGCTGCTTCGGAGCCCAAAGCCCCATGGAGCCAGCACGGGAGACACGCAGGCCTGAGTTGAAGGCAAACTTTTCTGCAGCATCCCCTTCCCTCTTTGGATTGTCCTGCAGCAGGGACTCTGCCTTTGCAGAAACAGGGCAGGTGCATGTGCAGCAGCCTGCCCTGTTTCTTACCCTCCCAGAGGACCGCCGCCCCTCTCAGCCCCAGCGTAGTGTCTGTGTTTCTACTAAGGGCTGCCGGTCCAGGCTAGACACTGACCTTGGAAGGCAAACTGGTGTGGGAGACCATCAGGAAGGCCACGTGGAAGGCAGGGAAGCATGGCAGGGCTGAGGGGAATGGGGCAGGGGAAGCTAGCTAAGGCATGACTTGTAGGCTTACCTGGCAGACAGATCAGGGGTGCAGAGCTTCAGGCAGGCAAGCTGCAAAGCAGAAACTGGGTGGGGTGGGGTGCATGTGCAGTACTAAAAATGCTTCCGCACAGAAGCAAAAAATAAGATGGCGGTGCCTACAGCGCCACCAATAGAACTGGTTCGGGGTCATGGCAGGCCAAGTTACTACCTATTCGGCCGAACCAGTAGGTAGGAACCCACCTCTGGGTGTGGGAGTTAATTACAAAATGTGGGCTTTGCTTTGTGACATCCAGATCCAGCAAGCAAGGGATGTGAACTGCACAGAAAATACACTTTTATTTGGTTATTAAGAAATAGCCCCTTCCTGTGGTGACGTCAGCGTGCTTGGAGTTGAGGAACAGGAGCTTTCCTGACCTCTAACTCTAACTTCTTCGTTTGGGCTCATTTTTGAGTGCTGTGGATCCTGGAGGGACCAACAGATTAAGGGGGAAACTCTGAAGACGCTGGGGTGATAAGGCAAATCCTCCCAACGGCAGGAGAAACCCACTAAACGGATGAGGAATCATCCTGCCACTTTGTCAGGACCGGAGCAATGGCGACCGCATAAGAAAGAAGCAAAGAGAGAAAGCAGTTGAAATCGAGATATCTGTTACTATTATTGAAAACCCAAATAAGAGGGAAACAATGCATAACTGGCAGAGAGGGTGAGCTGGAAAGAAGGAGGCTCTGAGAAGGAGATTTTTCAGACTTTTGCCGAAAAGCTGTGAGAGCAGAATTACTGACCTTGAATTGACAGCGTAAATACCTTGAACTAAATTGGCCAGAGGGAGAACAAAAACCCGGCATGGATAACAGGAGTAGGGCATAGTAACTGTTGAGAAGACATGTAAAGTACAGAAGAAATGTTCAACATTCGGGTTGGTTGTTGACTTATTGACTTTTTTCTTCTTGCTCTTTTGGAACGATTAGAGGGCTTCATTACCCACCCACCCACCCCTATTTTCCTTTGTCGCTGGACTTGTTGCATTAACTGATTGACACTAACAGTGATACTGAACAGAGGGTGACACCTAGTGGATCAAAACTTGAACCCTGCGGTCTGAAGAAACTGGTGACATAAACTGATATATATGTATAGAGAGAAACTTATTACTTATTACCCTTATAATTGATACAATTGAGAGACATCTATTTGTATAAGATAACTGTGTGATACATAACTCTAAGATATATGATAATTAAGGATCAAAATAGAATGGAATAATACATAAGAATGTGTAGATATTGAAATGTGATATTAAGGAAGGTTATTTATTGCTAAATACTGAGATATATAATTATTGATAAGATTGATAACATTGATATTGCTGATAAAGTAGAAGTAAAGTAGAACTTATATGCAATTATGGACAAGGATAAATAGGGGGATAAGAATGGCAACTTCAGGAAAGTTAATTAAAAAAACCACACCTAATATGACTTCAGCAACACCCCCCTCCTCAAATCAAAGATCAATTGAGAGCGCATTGGGACTGGAGAAAGGCGGAAAGATGGCAGAAACAACAGGACCAGGACCAACAATGCAAAGTATGCAATTAATGCTTCAAATGATACAAGAGACACTTATAAAAAACCAAGAAGTGACAGCTACAAATCATGAAGAGACAAGGAAGAATCATGAAGAAATGAAAAATGAAATGGGAGAACTGAAAGGAAATATTAAAACCATGGATGACAAAATTGAAAAGATACAGAATGCCTTAGCAATCAATGAACAGAAAATCCAGAACATCGAAACAAAAATAGAACAAACAGATCAGAAGATGGAAAAAATGGAGCTAGAATATAGACAAGTTAATAAAAAACTAGAGTTATCAATAATTCGACTTGAAAATGAAAGAGCTGCATTCTATTTAAGATTCCAAAACATACCGGAAGAGAAGGAGGAAGACCTGAAAGGAAAAATGAATGAAATCTTCACTGAAATTTTACAGAGAAAAGAACAAGAGTTGAGAGGGGATATTGATGAAGCTTACCGAGTGCATACTAATTATGCCAGAAGACATAGGCTCCCGAGAGAAGTGCATGTAAGATTTGCCAAAAAACCAACCAGAGATGAAGTATACAAAAAACCAGAGAAGGGACGATTACATATCAGGGAAAAAAGTTGATCACGCTTAAACAGATTCCACGGAGAATTCGTGAACGACGTAGACAATACCAATTTTTAACAAACCAGTTAAATAAAAACAGAATAATGTACAGATGGTTGATACCAGAAGGGGTACTGGTGTCTTGGCAAGGAAAAAGGTATAAGATAGAGAATATAGAAGAAGCGCAGGAATTCTATGAGAAATACTGCACAGGGGAAAAAGAACAAGGAAGTAGAGGACCTAGAAAGGGGAAGTCGAGGCCAAGAGGAAGAAACATCAGAAGACAAAGAAAGAAACAGGAAAGAAGAACAGAGGCAAGAAAGAGAGAGAGCAGAAAAGGAGGGTCCGAGAGGGAAAAGTCAGATACAAACTAGAAGCAACAAAAAAAAAAAACCCATCTAAAGATGGACCAGGAAATAACAATTATCTCAACAAACTTGAATGGACTGAACGCACCAAGAAAAAAGAGCGCAGATGTTTAACAAACTTAAGAAACTGAAGGTAGATATGATCTGCATACAGGAAGTGCATATTAAAAGGGAGCATAAGAACTTATTGGAAAACAAAAAACTAGGGAAATTATACACAGCACTAGCAGAAAAAAAAGAGGGATAGCAACCTATATAAAGGAAAAAATAAATTCCAAAGAAGTCTACTCTGATGAAGAAGGCAGGATACTAATGGTTGAATTAGAGACAACAGAAAAAACGATATTATTAATAGTCATATATGCACCAAATCAGAAACAAGAGGAATTCTATAGGAAACTACACAACAAAATAAACGAATTAGAATATGAAAATATTTGCTTAATTGGGGATTATAATGCAATAGTGGATAAAAAAATGGACTATGAAAGCAAAAAGCAAAATAAAACGGAAAAAAAAATACGCTACCCAAATCCTTTTTTGAGATGGCAATGGAATATAAATTACACGATATTTGGAGAGAAAGGCACAAAAAAAGAAAGCAATATACCTTTTATTCGAACCCCCATTAGTCACTATCAAGAATTGACATGGCTTGGATTTCATCTGGTCTATGCAATCAAGTAGTTGAAATTGAAATAGAAGCAAATGAGTGGGCAGATCACAATCCAATAAAATTAAGATGGAAAGGTCAAAGAAGAAGAAAAAGATGGATGATGAATTCAAATATTATAAACGAAACAGAATACACTCAAATGCTGGAGAAAAAACTAAAACAATTTTTTAGAATAAATAAAAAAGAAGATACCTCAATTCAAAATCTCTGGGACACTATGAAAGCATACACAAGAGGCCTTCGATCGCCTATATGGCGAGGAAAACTAGAAAACAAAAAGAGCAACAAGAATGTATGCAAAAGGAACTTATGGAAGCCGAAGATGAACTCCAGAAAGACCCAAAGAATAAAATTAAAAAAGAAAAAAGAGAGATAATCAAACATAAGCTCAACTTAATAAATCAAAAGGAATTAGCGCAGAAAATTAAAGCAGCCAGACAAAATTACTTTGAACAAGCCAACAAACCTGGACGATGGCTGGCATACAGACTGAAGAATGAAAGAGAAAAAAGGATGATATATCAATTAAAAGATGATGAGGGAAGAATTCAATCCAAAGCAGAAGAAAAGAAGAAAATTATTCATAAATACTTCACAAAACTATACGCACAAGATAGTATGGAGGAAAATAAAATAAAGCATTATTTAAACACAGCAAAGATAACACCAATCTCAAAAGAGCAAAGGGAGGCGATAAACAGGCCAATAACGTTAGCCGAAGTGGAACTAGTCTTGAAAAACCAGAAAAATAATAAAACACCAGGACCAGATGAAATACCGGTGGAGCTATACAAATATAATAAAATAATATTGGAAGAGTTAAGGGTGGAAATGTTTAATAAAGTTTTAGGAAAAGCCAAGATACCGGAATCATGGACAGAAGCAATAATTTCGCTAATCCGAAAAGAAGAAACCAGCCTACAAGAAATTCAAAACTACAGGCCAATTTCATTACTAAACTCCGATTATAAAATATTTGCAGCAATTATGGCAGGAAGAATCAAACAGGTTTTAAATGAATGAATACACCCAGACCAAAACGGATTTTTACCCCACAGACACATTAGAAATAATACGAGAATCATCCTAGATATAACAGAGTACTACGAGGTGCATCCAGGAAAACAAATGGTACTGGTTTTCCTTGATGCACAAAAAGCATTTGACAACGTAATCTGGAAATTTATAATAACAATATTGGATGAGATGAAATTTCGGTGAAAAATTTATAAAAATGATAGAAGGATTTTATAACAATCAGACAGCCAAAGTTCTGATGAATGGAGAATTAACAGAGAAGATCGAAATAAAAAAAGGAGTCAGACAGGAATGCCCCCTCTCTCCTTTGCTGTTTATATTGACTTTGGAAATTTTATTAAATGAAATTCGGAAGGACCAGGGAATAAAAGGTTTAAGACTCAAAAATGAAGAATATAAGGCCCAAGCCTATGCCGATGACCTAGTATTTGTACTAGAGGACCCATTAGAATCCAGTCAGAAATTAATTCAAAAATTAGAAGAATATGGCGAAGTGGCAGGATTAAAGATCAATAAAAACAAAACAAAAATGATAACCAAGAACATGACAAAAAAGCAAGAAGAGGAACTGGAAGTAACAACCAGAATGCAAATAACTAAGAAAGTGAAATACTTGGGGATCTGGGTGTCGGCAAAATGTTCGACAATTAAATATGATAACTATAATAAATTAGTGATACAAATAAAGAAAGAGTTAGAAAATTGAAAAAAAATTCAACTATCACTCATGGGACGTATAGCGACAGTTAAAATGAATATTCTACCAAGAATCTTATTCCTGTTGTAAGCCGCACCTATTAATCCGGGTAAAAAATTCTTTCAAGAATTAAACAAAATAACCGCTAGGTTTATTTGGCAGGGATGAAAAGCGAGGATTAAACTAAAGTCAATGCAAGACAGCAAGGAGAGGGGAGGTTTAGCATTACCAAATTGGGATTTATACGCATCGGCAGTATCAATAACATGGGTGAAGGATTGGATAGAGCTAAAGAATAAAAGAATTTTGACTCTGGAAGGCCATGATTTGCAAGCAGGCTGGCACACATTCCTATGGGATGATAAAAATAAAACGCACAAATACTTTCAAAATCATTTAATTAGAAGAGCGTTATTGCAAAAATGGCTCAAAAAAAAAAAACACTATGTGAAAATTCCGAATTGGCTATCACCGACAGAAAGGATGACTCATCCAAATTTTATAGATTGGTACAAAATGCTAAGATATAGAGACTTAATTAATAGACAGGGAAACTTAAAAACAATTGAAGAATTGGCAGAACAGAACATGAAACAACTTTTGTTATTAACCTACCTTCAAATCAAAACTAAATACAATAAAGATACCAAATTATATGACATTGAAACTGTTGTGGCCCAGCAGGAGCCGTTGGAGTTGCCACCAGACTCTGACAGCGAGGGTCCCTCTGAGTCGGCTCAAGAGGAGGT
Source organism: Natrix helvetica (assembly GCF_964273705.1). Classification (NCBI taxonomy): domain Eukaryota; kingdom Metazoa; phylum Chordata; class Lepidosauria; order Squamata; family Natricidae; genus Natrix; species Natrix helvetica. Next base: position 53,943,939 of record NC_138549.1, on the reverse strand, counting down.
GGGGGACCCTGGACAGGGTTCCGACGCTGAGCAGGGCGCAGAGAGGATGGTTGGCCACCAGGGGGCGCCTGAGGCATGGAGCAGTGGTGAAAGCCAAAGGAAGGGGGCTCCTGATGTCATGCCTTGGAGCAGTGGGGAGGAGTTACAGGACAGTGAGTCAGACATCAGCAGTGAGCTATTAGATGCTCGTTACCGACGTGCTACCCGGCGTAAGGAGCAATTGAGCAATTACAGGAGGTAATGGCTCTCAGCTGCTGATAATTAGACTCCTCTCCAGACTATAAAGGGACTGCTTGTGGACACACCCTTTGCAGGAATCAACTGATCATTGGAGTTGGAGAAGCTCAGATCTGTGTCGTACTTTGGCAGGCTGGATTGCTGCCAAAGGGTTTACCTGGATTGCTGCCAATCTGTTCCCTGGACCTTGGCAGGCAGGAGTGCTGCTAAGGTGATTATCTGGAGCTTGGTAGCTGGATTGCTGCCAAGGGGTGTCGCTGTAGCTGGATTGCTGCCCAGAGTGCTATCTTGACCTTGGCAGGCTGGATTGCTGCCAAGGTGGAACCTGTATGTCAATAAACATCTTGAAGAGACTTGAAGAGTCAGGGAAAAAACGCCCTGATATCTGAGATCAATGGACCGTGGCTGATTCCCTTCCGCATATCTTTTGAGATATTGAGAAAAGTAAAAGTCTTTAAGAATTCTAATTAATAAACAAACTTTTAATAATAAAATAATAAAAGTAAATGAAACAGAAAATAACTAATGGTTACATTTTGATAATGAAAGTTACGTCTGCCAAAGTTGGCTGCCGAACAAAGAAGAGAGGAATTTTGGAATGTGTAACGCGTGCGCAATAAATCACTTTCAGATAACATTTTGTTTTATGACCTGCGCAATAAAGCTTTCTTAGTTTAACTCTTGAGTGTCAGTTTAGGCAGTTCAGGCCTAGCAAACTTTTTAACATCGTGACACCCCTTCTTTTGCTAGTCTGGGCTGACGTCATCAAATCATCAATTAAGGCACATCTTCTTTCGCAGATACTCGTGTTGATTTGCGGCGAGTGGTTTGTTAAGCATGTCTGCAATCTGATCATGTGTAGAAACATATTACAATTTAACAAAACCTTGCTTAACTAATTGCTTTGTGTTTTGATAACGAATGTCAATGTGTCTGGACCTAGAACCTGTAAAATGTGACTCAGAAATATAAACAACAGATACATTATCTTCCATCACGGTGATTGGTCGAATCGGACGTGTCCAGATATCTGTGATCAAAGCATCAAACCACGTTAGAGAATTACAAGCATCTGAAACACAAGCATATTCAGCTTCAGTAGATGAACATGAAACAAAACTCTGTTTTCTCACTTGCCAGTAAACAGGACAACCATTTAGGAACATCATGTAACCAGAAGTGCTTTTGCGTGACTTCTTGTCGCTCGCCCAGTCGGAATCAACAAAACAAATCAACGTTGGTTGATCAGTGTGTATTGGTTCTAGCAATAACTTCATGTGTTTAGTGTGTTTCAGGTATTTCAACAACTTCTTAATGCATGACCAATGAAATTGTGTTGCCTTACCTACGTGTCGTGATAAAAGATTAACACTAAGTGCGATGTCAGGTCTGGTCCAACTACTAATGTATAATAGTGAACCAATGACTGAACGATAAAGTGTTTGATCCTCGAACTCAGGACTTGGTTCGTGTGTTAAGTTGTGAAAATCTGTTTGCATGGGTGTCTTTGTTGTGCTAGCATCTTTCATGTTGCAATGATGTAGAATGTGGTCAATTTTCTCCTCTTGTGAAAGACTAAACCCCTTCTGTGTCTTTTCAATTTGAACACCTAAATAAGTGCTAATGTGTCCTAAAGATTTTAGTGTGAAGTATCTCTGCAAACTTTTAGCAAAAATCTCACTCATTTTCTTATTTGGACCAATATAAACAATATCATCAACATAAACAAGAATTATCTCATATGCATTGTTAGATCTTTTTGTGAACACGCATTCATCAGTTTCGGACTTAATAAAGCCCATTGAATTTAGTTTGTCAGTAAGACATAAATACCACATTAAACCTGACTGTTTCAGACCATAAAGACTTTTGTTCAGGAACCAGGTATCCCCTTCTTGCTTTCGGAATCCTGGAGGGCTTCTCACGTAGATCTCTTCATCTAGGTCTGCATGTAGATAAGCTGTGTCCACATCAAATTGGAAAACTTCTAAACCAAGAATAGTTGCAGTGGTTAAAGCAATTTTTACACTTTCAGTTCTGACTGTTGGTGAGTAAGTGTTTGTGTAGTCCTCAGGATAACGTTGAGCGAAACCCTGAGCTACCAGTCTGGCTTTGTATAAAGACTCACCATTCGGTTTCTTCTTGATTCTGTAGACCCATCGGGTGCCAATGACTTTCTTGTTTGCTGGAGGTTTTGCAGGTGTGAATACATTAAGTTTCTTTAAACTGTCCATTTCATCCTGCATTGCATCATACCACTTGTCTTGTTCTGAATCAGGAAGCTGTTTGATTTGTGTGAATGTCTCTGGAGGAAGAGTAACGTTGCAAATCAAAGGTAATGGTGATTTTGTCAGTTGCCATGAATAACGTTGTGGAGGGATTCCTTTTGTGGCCCTCTTGGAGCGTCTAGGAACATCAGTCCAGTCTTCTTCTTCTTCATCATCATCATCCTCGTCCTCACGTTCGTCGCTAGCATCAGCATCCGCGGCTTGCGAAGACGGAACATCAGGTTGTGAAGAACTGGTAGAAGGAATATCTGCCTGCGAATTGTCATCAGGCTGCGTGGCATCTGGAACACCATCTCTAGGAAAATAAACTTCAGGATCATTGGAATGAATCCTGGACCAGTCAATGTCTTCCTCAAAATTAGCAGATTGTGAAATGACAATCACATGTTTAGTATCAATGAATTTGTACCATTTTGAATTATCATCAATACCCATAAATCTCAGTCTCTTTGCTACTGTACCTCCCTTTCTTCTTTGAGCTAAGGGAATGTTCACCATAGCGTATGAACCAAAAATGTGGAGGTTCTTGAGATCAGGCTTGTAGCCATACAGCATGTAGAAAGGAGTTTGATTGATTACACTGCTCCAAGTACGGTTGACAATTTAATTTGCATATTTGATTGCTTCACCCCAGTATGCGTTACTGAGATTGGCATCTTCTAGAAGACAACGCATCATGGTTTGTAGAACCCCTTGTCTTCTTTCTACAACTCCGTTATGAGCCGGTGTATATGGAGCAGATGTCTGATGAAGAATTCCATTCTTACGCATCCAGTCCTGGAAACGCTGAGACATGAATTCTGCACCACGGTCACTCTGGATTCTGGCGATGCAAACTTGGTATTGTGTAGAAACAAACGCTGCAAAGTCTTTAAAGATCTGAAAGGTCTCAGATTTCTCTCTCATAGGATATACAAATCCATATCTAGAATGATTATCTACAATTGTTAAAAAATACTTTCTGCCACCAAGTGTTGGTGGGAAAGGACCCACTATGTCAGTGTGTACCAAATCAAAAATGCGTGTTGACAGGCGTGTAGCGTGTTTGGGAATTGCAGCCGCCTTGGATTTAGTCTTTTTGCAAACCGCACAATCCAAAAACACCTTACACCCCTTTAGATCCAAACCTTTTGCGAACTCCGGCATCTTTCTAAGAACACGGAAACTGGCATGCCCCAATCTTCTGTGCCACTTGTGAATACACCTGGAATGCAAAGGTTTACCAGTTAGTGAATTCTCAACATTAACAGTTTCATGAGGACCCTCAGGCTTGCTCTGAGCAACCTGTTTCTGTTTTCTCTGTTTGTTGGCTTTAGGAGCCTTTGGCACAGTAACGTTTTCTCTCTCTGGGACAACTCTCTCTGGGTTCACGTTGTGCCTTTTTGGAGTTTGCATACTTGCCTGTGCTTGCCCTTTAGGCTTTGGCTTTAAGTAATAAACACCACCAATCAGCATGGTTTCAGCAACAATATCACCATCTTTAACTAAGTAACTTGCTTTTTCGAGGTGGTGAACCTGGAACTTTAAATCTCTAGACAAGTGACTTTGACTAAGCAAATTACTGGTTGCTGAAGGTATGTAATAAACATCAGGGATGTGTGTATCGAGCTCTTCAATGTAAACAGTTCCTTTTCCCATGACCTTGCAAGTGTGGTTGGTGAAGGAATACAGTTCTCGATACTCGGGCTCTGGTTCGCCCATCTCTGTGAAAAGTTCCCTTCTGTGGGTAACGTGCACAGCTGCTCCACTATCTAAAGTCCACAAAAGACGTCTGTCGAACTTTGGATCAGGTTGTGGAACGTTGGTTATGGCCAGTGTCACAAGTGGAGCTTGTGAATCACGCCTTGGACCACGACGACCTTGTCTTCCGCCTCTACCTCTGCCTCTGGAATCTGTTCCTCTGGGCTGGTACGTGGCGGGAGCTGGAACTCGTTGGGGACAATCCCGGGTGTCATGTCCCACACGGTTGCAGGTGTAGCACTTTGGCATCCTTGGAGCGTAGCCTCTTCCTCGGAAGGGACGTCTGGCTGGAGCCTTTGACGCTGGAGGTCGTTGCAGATGTGGGGTAGCTAACCTGATAGCTTCGTCTTCCACTAAAAGTCTGCAAACGTGGTTAACTGTGCATTGAGCAATAGGCACGTAGTTAATCTTTGCAACAGCATCTTTCCATTCATAATTCAATGAGTTAATGATGATGCTAATCATTTGGATATCATCGATTACATGGCCATTTTGTCTCAATTCACTTCTCATTCTTTTCAGTTTGGTCAAATGTCCACCAATTCGTTCACCAGGTTTCAACTTTGAACCATGGAACTCAGACATGAGCAAACATGAAGATTCAATTGAAACGGGCCTGTAGCAATCTTCCAAAATAGCCCATATTTCTTGGGCAGTTGCATCAGGTGGAAAGATACCTTGGATCTCAATTTCCATTGACATGAGTAAAATCGTGATTGCTCTGTTTTCGAGGTCTCTCATTGCAGGTGTCCAGGGTTGACGGGGAGGATTAAAAACCATGGAATATGTGCCTTCTCTTCGAAGCAAGAGCACAATTTCACTGACCCAGGCTTTATAATTCTCTCCTGACTCCTTTAATTTGGACTCACCAGTCAAGGGGGTGACTGTGAATACCTGCTGAGGAACAATTTGTTGCTCTGGTTGCAAATCTGGTTGTTGAACCAGGGGATGCTGGGGTTGCATCATTGGCCTTTGCGTGGCAACATCCAATTGGCTTCCTCGAATTCGCCTTTGGCTTTGCCTTTTTCCATCTAGGGAGGATTCAACGCCGCCAGGGGGTGTTGAAGACTTAACCTTTGGGGGCAAAGTTTGGGCTTCTGTAAAACTCATAGACATATCTCTAAAAATCTGGTCCAATTGCTTCATCTTTTGCTGTAATAATTTTTCTCCACCAGCAGATGGCAGTGCAGCTTCACTTTTTGGCTGCCTCTCCTTTCTATACGTATGCGGAAGTTCAGTTGACTCAAAGGGACCACGTGACCTCGGTGACGTGTACATGTCTCTTTGTTCTAATTGACCAATGAACTCTGTGGGGTGTGTCTTAGGCTGTTGTTTTGAAGACAAGATGGCGTCCTCAGACATTTTGGGAGTGGGGGAGCTTCTCCTACTTCGCCTTATCTCTTCAAAACACACTCTCGCCTCCCTAGCATATTTTTCAAACAGGTTTATTTGATCAAGATAGCTTTGCATTTCTTGCTCATCATCTGGGGGGATTTCATAAAATCTGCTTTCTGCGTAGGAGGATTTTTTTTGTGCCGGCAGTTGCCATTCATCAATTGTTTGACAATCTGCGAGGGTCTGGGAATGGAGTGGCTCTGGCAGAGTGGGAAGTTTTGGCTTGGCCCCCAAAAATTCATAATCTCCTGGAGATATTTTAGAAGGAGGAACCACTGACCTCGTTTCGTGGATGTCGCGTCCTGTAGCTCCTTCCCCCACATTTGGCTCGGCACTTTGTTGCTCCTGAAGCACGTTTTGATCTTGCTTCTCTGTGTCCGAGGGGGCCTCCTTGTCAGAAAAAACTCTTTCCATTTTTCTTCTTTTTTCTTTTTCTCCGACATTGCTAATTAGCGTAGTCGGTTATCTTTAGATAGCATGAAGGGAAAATACAGCCATAAATTGTAGCCATCTCAGCTTGTATCATCGAACCATCCTCTGCTACCAAGTTGTCAGGGAAAAAACGCCCTGATATCTGAGATCAATGGACCGTGGCTGATTCCCTTCCGCATATCTTTTGAGATATTGAGAAAAGTAAAAGTCTTTAAGAATTCTAATTAATAAACAAACTTTTAATAATAAAATAATAAAAGTAAATGAAACAGAAAATAACTAATGGTTACATTTTGATAATGAAAGTTACGTCTGCCAAAGTTGGCTGCCGAACAAAGAAGAGAGGAATTTTGGAATGTGTAACGCGTGCGCAATAAATCACTTTCAGATAACATTTTGTTTTATGACCTGCGCAATAAAGCTTTCTTAGTTTAACTCTTGAGTGTCAGTTTAGGCAGTTCAGGCCTAGCAAACTTTTTAACATTGTGACAGTGTCGGAGTGTCTTGGTATACAAGAGGAGGGGGTCAGAACAGAAACAGAAGCACATGAATTGGATAAAATCATTCAAAGCCCAGATAGAAAAATGATAGGGAGAATATATAAATTTCTCCTGAAGTATAAAATGGAAGAGGAAATTGTGAAAGAACAAATGATAAAATGGGCACAGAACTTTGGATATAATATTGAATTAGACAAATGGGAAAAATTTTGGGGAACAAACTTAAAAATAACACTCTCAGTTGCATACAAGGAAAACCAGTACAAAATGTTTTATAGATGGCACCTGGTACCAACAAGGTTAGCTAAAATATCATCAAATACCTCCCCAAAATTTTGGAAATGCGAATCGATACACGGAACGTATTACCATTTATGGTGGACCTGTGAGGAGGCTAAAAAGTTTTGGAAAAAGATCAAAAATTGGCTGGAGGCAATAACGGGAGTTAAAATAGAATGGAAACCGGAAATCTTCTTATTAGGAATAATGTCTGCGAAATACAAAAAAGAAATCCAGTATTTAATACTACATATAATAACGGCGGCAAGGATTGCCTATGCCCAGAAATGGAAAAACAAACTAACTCCAAGTGAAGATGAAATAATAAGAAAGGTTATGGACTGTGCTGAAATGGACAAACTAACTAAAGAAATTCAGGGAAAAGAAGAATCAGAATTCTACCAGATATGGGATAAATGGTATAGGTGGATGGAGGAAAGAAACAAAAATCAATGAAGGAATGTAACAAAACTTAAAAATAATAGTTATGGGTAAAATAAGAAAGTTAAGAATGGTGAAACCCAAATTAAACATAATTGAATGGGAAAAAATAATAAAAATAAAAACTTAGTTAATTTTTGGTGATTAACAAGTAGAAGGTTGTAGATGCTTATAGAATGTTTTTGTTTTCAAAATGTTTATTCGTTAACAGATAACCCATCATGACGATAATAATGAAATAATAACTCTAACTGGTAAAAACAATTTGGATATAAACTATAATATGGGACCTGGGGAAAAGATTTACTAATTTTATTAATATTTTTTGTTTAGATTTTGTTATAAAGATGTAATCTCTCCTGGGTACTTATAAATTCTAGCAATAAACTTTTGTCTAGATTTATTATAATATAAATATAAATGATTCTAGACAAAAGCACGTTTAAACAAATATAGTTAAATGAGAATGATGGTATATTGATGGTATAAAGATTTTTGATTTAAAATGTACAATTCAATATGAATGAAATATAAAGAATGATTGTAGTAATGCACGAAAAAAACACACACACACACAAAGAAAAGAAAAAGAAATATCCCCAAACTCAGATGTAGACTAAATGTAGACTGAATTTTAGCTATACATCTTTCCAGGAAACAGCAAATTTTGAAGCTCCAGGTAAAGAGGATTCATTTTAGGATGAGTAACCACAATTTGCATGTTGGAGGTTCCTAAAGGAATGCTGGGAAACTCTCTATTTTGAAGAACATTTGAGGGAAGGGTGCAGAATAGCCCTTCTCTGCCTGAGGCTGTAGAGACCCAGCAGTAATCAAAACATTCCTGAAAGTGAAACATCTGCAAGAAAACCATCAACCTCAGAGAGCACCAAGGACCCCACAGTTCAACCCTGAGCTACAAATATTCTCTTCTATCGATAAACACTTTTTGGTTAGAGGGACTTAGTGACTGCCTTATATGAGATGGATCCCAGTCGATTTCTGTTCTATCCTCGACTTACGACCTGACAGCCAGCAACAGCCAAGCCGCGCCTGATTGGCTAAGACGCAGCTTGGCTGAGCGCAGGCTGTTCACCTATTGGCTGCCCTGCTTGACAGCTCTGTATAAATAGCTGTCAAGCAGGGAAAGGTGCTGAACTCCATCTGTACATAGTTTTGACTGTTTGCGTCTTAATAAATCTGTTGAGTTGCCTCAGAACGAGTCCTGCCTCATCCTTCGGCCACTCTTTTATAATTTCATTCTAAATTGTGATGTGATTTCTGTAAATAAGCAATGTAGAATTATAATGGCTGAGTCTTTGATTCTTTATACCTCAAAAAAATACAAATCAGATTTGGGGAAAAAAAGGCTCAGGAAAGAAAAAGAGTGAAAGTGTAAGAAAGAAAGAGGAAAAGAAGGAAAACTGAAAAAGAATGACTTCCAACTTTCTTTAGTATAGATATAAGTAAAAATATATCAAACTCTTACTATAAGATTATCATTTGTCTACACTATTTCCATAATCCCATATCTAATCATCAAAGCCCCAGATCAACTTTTAATTTCAGTTTCTTAAAAAAATTCCAGTAATCATTCATATCGCTTTAATCACTATTTCTTAAGGAAACCACAACGGATTTATTTAATTGCACCAAACTCTAAATAAAACAGAAATGGAAAATCCTAAACTCTAGTCTAGACCCATGCTTCTGAACTTTGGCAACTTTAAGGTGCATAGAATTCAATTCCCAGAATTCCCCAGGAAGGATGAAGTTCACCCATCCTAAACTTGCCAAGACTAAAAAACACTGATCTACAGATAGGGATTTTTCCATTCCTCTTTTATTGGTTCTTACTTAAAGTTTATGATTCTCTCCCTTCTGCTGGCCAAAACATGGGGCACCTCTCCCCCCCACCCCATGGCCTGTATTTCTGTATTTGGCCTGGATGGCCTCCTGCAAAACCCTCACCCCCACCTCACCCCACAGCAATCATAATGCAAAATCCTCACCCCCACAGGAGGCCGTCTTGCAAAAGGCCATCCAGGCCAAAAAAAGGGGCATGTTGCACACACCCCTGCACCCCATTTTCACTAACAGATGCACCGTGGGCTGGTCCTTTGCTATTTCCAGGTGGGCTATAAGGGCCAGAGCTAAGCACCACAGGCCACATCCAGCCCGCAGGCCTTGAGTTTGACACCCCTGCAATAAATAATTAAGCTATGCGTGCAAAAATATATATTTATTTCATTTATTTATTTATTTTTATTTTATTCAATTTATAAGTCGCTCCCTCTCCACGAAGGGACTCGGGGCGGCGTACAATTAAATATATAAACATATGGTATGGAGGAGGTATATACAAAAAACATTTTTACAATTTCATGAATAAATAGCCATAAAGTTAAAACAGTACAATAAAATTAACAATTAAAATACCCAAAATTTACCATTTAAAATTGCCAGGGGGGATTCGAGAATATAGTTCTTATTTAAGCCAGGCCGGCTAGTTGGAACAGGTGGGTCTTGAGTTTCTTACGGAAGGAGCGGAGATCGGTAGTTGTCCTAATTTCGGGGGGGAGGTCATTCCAGAGGGCTGGGCCCATCACAGAGAAGGCCCTACTCCTGGGCGCCGCCCTCTGGCACTGCTTAGTGGACGGCACCCAGAGGAGTCCCTCTCTGTGAGAGCGAATTGGTCGCAGGGATGTATGGGGCAGGATGCGATCCCGCAGGTAACTAGGTCCTGTGCCATGGAGCGCTTTAAAGATGGTAATCAACACCTTGAAACGCACCCGGTAGACTACAGGGAGCCAGTGTAGCCCACGCAGGAGAGGTGTTACGTGGGAGTAGCTAAAGACTCCCAAAATTGCCCGCGCGGCCGCATTCTGAACCAGCTGCAGCCTTCGGGTGCATCTCAAGGGGAGCCCCATGTAGAGAGCGTTGCAGTAGTCTAGCCGGGACGTCACAAGCGCATGAGTGACTGTGCGAAGGGCGCTCCGGTCTAATAGGGGACGCAATTGGCGCACCAGGCGAACCTGGTGGAACGGCCCCCTGGCCACGGCTGTCACATGGTCGTCCATGGACAGCCGGGCATCCAGAAGGACTCCCAAATTGCGCACCCGATTCACGGGGGCCAGATGTTCGCCCCCAATGGCCAGTGATGGAATAAACTGGTTGAACTGGGGCACCGGTAGCCACAGCCACTCAGTCTTGGACGGGTTGAGCTTGAGTCTGTTACTTCCCATCCAGATCCGTACGGCTTCCAGACACCGGGACATCACTTCGATAGCATCGTTGGGGTGGTTTGAGGTAGAGATGTACAGCTGGGTGTCATCCGCGTACAGATGATAGTCTACCCCAAACCCACGAATGATCTCACCCAGCGGCTTCTTGTATGCATTGAACAGGAGAGGTGAGAGGACCGACCCTTGTGGCACCCCACAAGTGAGCGGCCTCGAGGTCGACCTCTGCCCCCCTGCCAATAAAAATTGCACTCGGCCGGAGAGGTAGGAGGAGAACCACTGCAAAACGGTGCCCCTCACCCCCAACCCCTCCAATCGATGCAACAAGATACCATGGTCAATGGTATCGAAAGCCGCCGAGAGCTCTAATAGGACCAGGATGGAGGAGCAGCCCCCATCTCTGGCCCTCCAGAGATCATCCACCAATGCCGTCTCCGTGCTGTGGCTGGGCCGGAAACCGGACTGGCGCAGGTCCAGATAATCAGTTTCCTCCAGGTGGCGTGGAAACTGTTGTGCCACCACACTCTCTACAACCTTCACCAGAAAGCAAACAGGACGGTAGTTGGCTAATAAGGCTGGGTCCAGGGAAGGCTTCTTGAGGAGGGGCCTCACCACCGCCTCTTTCAGGGCGGCCGGCAGGAACCCTTCACTCAAAGAAGCGTTGACTAACTCCTGGAGCCAGCCTCGTGTGACCTCCCAGGATGCCAGTACAAGCCAGGAGGGACACGGGTCCAATAAACATGTGGTGGCTCGCAGTCGCCTACGCAGCCTGTCCATATCTTCGGAAGTAACAGAGTCAAACTCCTCCCAGAATGGTACCTCACGACCCGCCTCCGACGTCTCTTCCAGACCACTAGCAGGGACCAGCTCACTTCGAATCTGAGCGATTTTGTCCTGCAGATACTCCCCAAATTCCTCTGCTCTGCCCTGCAAGGGGGCTTTCTGCGGCCTCTGTTGGAGGAGGGAGCGGGTCACCCTAAACAGGGCGGCAGGGTGGTTATCTGCGGACGCAATAAGAGTGGCAAAATACTGACGCTTGGTCACTCTTAATGCCACAAGGTAAGTCCGTAAATGGGCTCTCACCTGAGTTCGGTCAGATTCAGAGCGTGACGATCTCCATCTGCTCTCTAGGCGTCTCTTGTGGCGCTTCATCACCCTCAGCCCCTCGGTAAACCAAGGGGCCTGGGTGTTTCGCTGCCGCAAGAGAGGCCGCAAAGGCGCCACCCGGTCCAAGGCCCCAGTGGCCGCACTGTTCCATGCAGCCACTAGGTCCTCCAACCGGGTGTGCGTCAGGGCTACAGGAAATGGTCCGAGCTCCATCTGGAACCTGTCAGGTTCCATCAGGCGCCTGGGGCGGAACCATCTTGGGCAGTCCGGTTCCGCCTCCCCGCGGTGGGGAGTAGCGGCTGGAAAGCCGGAGCAGTGAGTGATCAGACCATGACAGGGGGGTGATAGCTAAATCCCTAGATCACTCCTCCATTGGCCAGAGACAAAAATAAGATCCAGTGTGTGTCCACCCTCATGTGTGGGACCCTGAATTATTTGGGTCAGGTCCATGGCTGTCATGGAAGCCATGAATTCCTGAGCTACTTCGGATGTCTCCCCTACCGACGGCAAGTTAAAGTCCCCCATGACCAACAGTCTGGGGGTTTCAACTGCCATCTCGGCGATCACCCCGAGGAGCTCGGGCAGGGCTGCTGATGCATAGCGAGGAGCCAGGTATACAATCAGCAAGCCCAACTGCTTCCCTGGGCCCCACTTCACGCACAGGGACTCACAACCGGTTATCTGTGGCACAGTGGTCTGTCTCGGCTCAAGACCTTCCCTCACAATGACCGCTACCCCACCACCCCTCCCTAGAGCCTGTGACTGATGAAATGCGCGGTAACCTGGTGGGCACATTTCCACGAGAGGGAGACCTCCCTCATGGCCCAGCCAGGTCTCCGTAATTCCTGCCAGGTCTGGCTCCCCCTCCGACACCAGGTCGTTAATGAGGGGGGCTTTGTTGACAACGGACCTGGCATTGCATAGCATCAGCCTCAGGCCCTGGCTCTGTAGGTCCTGACCACCTAGATTGCGGGGGTTGGGACATATGACTGGCCGTACCCAACGACCGCGATCTCCCAACCGATGATTCGATCTCTGTCTACCCTCGCACCTGCCCCTCCCCACGACCATTGGAATGAAAAGACCCTCTTCTGGAGTATCGCTACTCCCCCCCTTAATGGCTCCGCTCAGTTCCTTACTAACTCCACCCGCCGGCTTGGCGCTGGTCCCTCCCTCGGCCTGGCTTACCACTCCCCCCACCCTAGAACCCCCTAAAAGACGAATAAAAAATTTAACTAGAAACCCCCTGAGGCCACGCCTCGCCCACCTCTCTGGATTGATGTATCCCTCATCGAGGTGTGCCCTCGTAAGAGCAGAGGGGCAGACCTGCGAGAGGGGGGACTCCCGCAAGAGGATTAGGTCTGCCCTTGAGTACATGGCGGAGACGTCCATGTCCGAGTACCCGATGGAAACATATATGTAGGCCTGCCTGGGGTGTCCGGCGTCCGAGGTCTACAGCAGTCTGAGGTCTATATCAAGGAAGATCACAAAATACCAGGATCTTAGATACCCTGTTAGCAATTTCAGGTATGTGGGACAGCTTGACGCTAATGTCACTGGCACCACCACTAGCGAATCTCTGGAACTGGCGAAAGAGGCCATCCTCCAGCAACTGGTCAGGTAAGGCTGGGCCTAGGCCACTCACTAGCAGAGACTTGTAGTCGCTGGAGCCAGGAGGCTCACCTGCCAGAGTCACCCCTGCCGGCAAGCCAAGGCCAGGGGCCAAGAGGAGCGAAGACGAGGACGGGGTGGGCGGGACAGTAGGGGCCGCAGCGGTGGTTTGGCTGCTACTAGTCCTGGCGCTGGAGGAGGCTGCACGGTGGTTCGAATCGCCCCCCCTCCCGGCCACTCCCTCCCGCGATGGCTCCGCGAGCTGGAACCACCAGCGGCAGGCTTGTCCCGACTGCCGTGCGACGAGGCGGAGGTGGAAGCGGATGACGAGGAGGAGGCGCCCGAACTCCGGTGTGGGCCCTGCCGGCTGCTGCTGCTGCAGCCGCTGCCAACACTGCTGGCGCTGCTCTCGCGCTCTCGAGGCCTTTTCATGGAGGAGGCGTCGCGCGTGCCCCCAGACCCGCCCGGGCTGGAATCCCGCTTGGTCGCCCGCTTCATGGCTTCGGGGCCCGCGATTCAAGAGGCGCCTCCGGCGGCAGCTGCCATCTCAGCCAGTTATGAACACATCTGGTGATGATGCTATCTATCCCACTATTATCTCTACCAGGCAGAGGAAGACATTGGCTACCGATCTGCATTCCAGGAGCCAGCAAAAAAACACCCAGTCACCTCTGCGAGGGAGGAGAAGACCACGATCCTCAAGTGGTTGTCAGCAGGACTTCTGGACCTCAGTGAGTCTGGGGACTGGAAGTACCAGACTGCGGCCTGCAGCCAGACCCTGGAGGGATTGCCAGAGAGGTTCAGCCAGCCAAGCTTTGGTGGTGTCAGGCAACATTAGCAATCTGGGCAGGGAGTGATAGACCTCAGCCAGCTGTCTTTTACTTTTCCCACACAGAAGGACTGATCTACCCAGGGAGTAACTCCCATGCCACTCATCGGCACAGTCCAGTGCACAGCAGTCTCCCCAGGTGGGCCCGGACTACCTCCCTGATGGCCTGTCAGCCTTCCACCACCTCCATTGGCTTGGTCAAGTCCCGGGCCACAGCAGAGGCCTCCTTGGTGCCAGAGGCCCGCCAATCCATTGGGACAATGCCAGATGCCATCAACCAGACAGGTGCCACCTGGGTGGGCTTACTACCTGGATCAAGGCTGCATTCAGCTCCAGTGGATGCCTGCTCCCATCCCCACACCACAATGAGGCATCAAGTAGAGGGGCTGCCCAGCCAAGGAATACATTAGGGAATTCTGACAGGTGGCTAGGAAGCTGGCCTGAGTGCCTAGTGGTGCACTACTTTAAGGAGGGCTTGGTTTGTGAACTGCATCAAGCCTATGTATGTTGCGGCAGACTGTGACAGGAAACCTCAGTCAGCCAAACATAGGACGCGAGACCACAAGGTAAAAGAGAAACAGGTTTTTTTAATGATGCATCAGAGTTCAGAGCGTTTAACACTGCAAAGTCTGAACTGTCCTGGGTAGGCCAGAACAGAACTTTAATACCCCTTCAGACGTTCTGGGGGTTCCATAGGCGTGTTTGTCCAAAGGGAAAAAGGAAGGTCAAGGGGAGGTACATTCGGTCAAGGGGAGGTATATTTTAGATTCATCATCATCACAACCTTTACAGTAAAATGTTACAAATATGCTCCTTGACATTTAACAAAAACAGAAGTGAATTTGTTGACTTGCAAGAAAAGAGAAGTTGAAAATGCTAACATTATACAGAAAAACAGAAAAACAGAAATAATGTGTTAGCCTAGGCGATCTCTACATAAAGGTGAGTAAAATGCTAAATGCCACTTCCCTATTTCTTATCTTACCACATCTGTTTTTCTCTGTGCCCTTCCATAAAGCGTTTCTTAAGCTATGTGTCACTTAGATGTGTAATTTCCTATGCCAGCTACAGAAGTCCTTTTAATATGCAGACTTAATCCATGCTTTTATCAAGGAGTTTTATTAAGGAGTCTAGGGGCTCCTATACCCTTCAAATGAGGGGGTTATTTACCTGCTGCCTCATTCCCCCCTGTTGAAACTTCACCTGTATGTGATAGCTTACTGGGGAGTTTCATAAGCACCGTTGGGATCATCCCAAGTACGCCAGAGAGGGGGCTCCTCCTTTTCTCGCCGGAGCAAGGTGACATACTCACCTTCCAAGTCACACAGAGCTAAGGCCTTTACAGAGGCCCTTTTGTCGTCCAGAAGTGAGAGACTGTTACTAATGGTTCTCACAAAAATGGGGAGAATGCAAGGCAGAATAACACATCCAGCAGCAATTAGGCCAATCAAAGCCACTATTGCCTGCAGTCCAGGGAGTTTGGGAAACCAAGATCCAAAAGCTGAGGAGAAATCAAACCCTTTCCAATCCTGCCCCTCAAAGTGGGTGAGCTGCCTCATTTCAGTAGTCAATTGCTTTATAACCGAGCCAGTTTCATCTATTTGGAGACAACAGTTGGTAAGGTTAAATTTTCCACACACCCCACCTTCTTTAGCCAGCAGATAGTCCAGGGCCAGCCGGTTCTGATATACAGCGGTCCTTAGTTTATCTGCTGTCGAGGCCAAAATGTTAAGTGACTTATCAATCCTTTCACCTGCTAGGTCCAACACTGCCTGGAGCCTAATGATGCGATTCAGCATATATATAGGAGTGCGATACCCCCAGGACCCATCCTCAGCCCAAGTGGCCTTCCCATAGGTGCAAACAATACGTTCCGAATCCCAGAATGTTTGTTCTTCATATTGGGCCAATTCTTTACAAGGGAAGTTGGAGAATGCATGTTCGGAGTCCCTCTTCTTCCTTTGAAGCCCTATGTGTTCATATAGGGGGACCCCTAAAACTTGGCGTTTTTGGATGGGGAGTAGGAAAAAAGAAGGTTTTATCCACCCCAGAACACATGACCCAGACCAATACGATGGCAAGACCTCATAGGCAGTGTTGCCACAAATCCAATACATATTTGCAGGGGCAACCCATGGGCCTGGGAACTTAGGATTGGAGGTAATGAAAGGAAGGAAAGTGTTGTTAAACTTTGGAGGGGCTGGTAAATCGGATGGCGATGTCCATTTGGTATAATTGACATCCCACGTACCTAGGCATATCAGATGGCCCACCGGGAATGACCCATTCCGGACAAAGCAATTTCGTCCCACCAGGTTTGTGGTGAGCGTCCAGACTATGCCTGATGGGTCAGTTCTGATGGTAATATTGCCATCCTGACTCATGTTGTTATATACTTCGGGGCTAGTTTCCAAAGCTTCCCATGGCCACTGTTCTCCCATGTTAGTTCCACCACACACAAAGCAGTTTCGAACTGCGAGGGACTTTGCCACAACCTCAGCCATTTCCACAAACAAATTGACTGCCTTGGTACTTAGAGGGAGAGGTTCTTCCAACTCTCGAAGGCTGTCATAAACTGACCATCCAAGAGACTTTATTTCCCCATCATTCTTAGTCTGGAGGCGAATGGTGATATAGGTAACAGGATCCCTCCCTGACCCCTCAATCCCAATACCATAACTAACCTGAGGGGGATGGTCTCGAGACACCTGGATCGATACCAAATTACTACCGGGGATCCTTTCAAACTTGACAATGTGCGGACAACCAGAGTGTGTTCCCTGGCCTGTGTATTTGCATACACAATCCCAACCTGTACATACCATTTGGTTGTCACAAGGGCTGAAGTCATCAGGATTGCCCTTGTGCGGGTCCAGATTTCGTGGACATAAGTATTTGTGTGCAGATTGATAGACATTTCTCCAGCTACTGTCCCCACAGGTAATATGGACCGCTTTGTCCATGGCAGCACACACATCAAAGACAACAGTCAGGGGTTGCGTTCCTTGCTTCAGGGCTACTGTAGAGTTTAGGTAATAGAGCCATGAGTGTTCCTGAGAGGTAAGGCCGAGGCCTGCCCAGACAGAAACATTCATCCGCACAGGGAGTTCTGGATTATAGCACACCAAATCAGTTCCCTGCAAACAGTAACTGTACATGGTGCCATTGGAGGTGCACCCTGTGGCCTGGGGTACACAATGTGGAGGGGCCTCAGTGTGGTAGATCAGGGTTTCAATGGTGCGAGCCCCTACCCATGCCTTTTTCATGCAAGGTGTGCAGCTGTCCAAACCTTGGGATTTTGGAAGGTAGCAGATGATACCAGTGGAGCCCTGGCATCTTTTGTATACCTGGGGCTTTAGGGGGACCTGAGTACAGTTTCTAATGCCAGCCCGACCCCTACATATTTTTACCTGAGGGTGATCCTTCCCAAAGGTGCAGTCCGGAAGTGAAGCAGTTTCAGGTGAAGTACTGCACTCTTGGGGCAGGCCCAATTTAAACTTAAAAATGTTTTTTCCTTGGCCCGTCATGCATGAAATGCACTGAGGGAGCTCCTTGGGTATTACTGTTAGATTTGAGTTAGCCCAAGCTTTCTTGACCTCATCAAGTGAGGCCCTGTCTGGTGGACCTGCATGTTCCCCCTCCGTCTCTTGCACGTGGTTGCCCATGAAATTGGTCAACCAGGCTGACATGTGTTTCTGAAGGGTGTGGGGGTCCTTTTTAGTGGATTTCTTACTAGTAGGTGTGACTTTGGCTCGTTTGTGTCTGGTGTGTCTGATACCAGAAATTGGTACCTGAGTGGGCCTTAGCAAGTGGCACATAATGGATGAGTTGTAAATATCATTGGGGGCCCATTTTGTACTCTTGGGGTCTATTCTGCATTGCCAAAAGTTAGTCTTTTCATACTCACAAGGGGAGAGCCCTTCCTCCTTATGGCATTCGGGGAACCAAGAATCACTATGAAGGAACTGTTTTCCCCCTGGACCGTACACAAAACACTCCTCACAGGGTGGAAAGGGGCCCGGCCCCATAGTTTCGTATACGGGGCGTGTCCCATTCCCCCCTGTTGGAGGGTCAACTGACTCGGGGAAGCCCTCCGGCAGGACCAGAGGAGGGTCCTGGGCACGCAAAAGTCGGTACAGATACATAGAGTTAATTACAATAGAAATAAGAAGAAGAACGACTACCACCCAGACGGTGGGCATAAGGCCTCGTCTGATCCAGGCCGTTTGGCGCAGGCGCTGGGTGGCCTCCATCGAGCTATTTGGAACGTCGGGATGAGCGAAGAGTCCACGGGAGACGTCGTAAGTTGCCCGTGCGATGGGTGATCACGCCTGGTAGACCACCTGCAGGGGGTGGAGAGCGTTGGTCACCTGTCCGTGGAGAGACAGCGTCCCGAGTGTCGTCAGGAGAGGTGACAGTCCTCAGGTCGGGGTCCCGATGACGACGCAGAGTGAGCTTCAAGGGATCGTGTGGGTTGCTGGCAGCGTGCCACTGGGAAGTTGCTGCCAACTTAACTCGCGACCAATGGATCCACGACTTGATTTCAGCAACCTTAACAGCAAGGGGAGAACATATGACAACAGTATATGGTCCTTTCCACTTGGGGCCCAATGGTTCCTTTTTCCAGTCCTTGACCCAGACCTCCTGGCCAGGGTGGAAGAAGTGGACCGGAGTGGTAACAACATGTGGCCGACAGGTCAATACATATTTTTGCAATTGGAGGACTATGGCATTCAGGGCTTGCAATTGTTTAATTTTAATGGAGTCAGCTATCTGAGCGGTCGGGTGCAAATTAGGGGCCAAGAGGTTGGGGACCCGCCCATACAACAGCTCGAAGGGCGAGAGACCAAGACCCTTGCTTGGAGCACAGCGAACCGCCAAGAGAGCCATAGGCAGGGCATCTGGCCACTTAAGGTGGGTTTCTTGGCAAATTTTAGCGACCTTGTCCTTAATAGTGCGGTTCCGTCTTTCGATAAAACCGCCAGATTCAGGATGGAACGACGAATGCAGCTTCCAGGTGATCCCTAAGATAGAAGCCACCTGTTGCGTGGCCTTATGAATAAATTCCGGGCCATTGTCAGAAGAAATACGAGACGGGAGGCCATAACGAGGGATTATAAGACACATGAGGGCGCGTGTCACCTCGAAGGCCTTCTTCGTTCTAGTGGGGACACATTCAGGCCAGCCAGTATAAGTGCATGCTAAGACTAACATGGCATTGTATGGACCTGACCTAGGCATGTCTGTAAAGTCAATCATTAAGGAGTCAAAAGGATAGGATCCCCTTGGTTGGTGTCCCTGGGGAAGAGAAGGACCTTGTCGAGGATTGTTGGCAGCACAAATTTGACATCTGGCACACACACTAGTTGCCATACTAGGAAGGTGCTCAATGTAGACTTCCCTGGCCAAAGCATTTTGTAGGGCAGTCTTCCCCAGATGTAGGTTCCTATGAAGGGAGGTAACTGCTTCCCATGCCAAATGTTGAGGGACAAAAACTCTGTTGTCAGGTAAGACCCACCATCCTTCCTGAAGATGGGCTCCTATGGCTATGGCCTGTTGGACTTCTTGGTTCGAATATGAAGGTGGATGGGATGAGTCTGGGGTCCACAAGGTAAGGCATGTAGCTTGCAAGTTCAGAGGGCGGAGAGCAGCGGCACGGGCCGTGCGGTCAGCTTTATTGTTGCCTCGCTCAGTGTCCGTGGTGCCTTTCTGATGTCCCCTTACATGCATAACGGCCACTTCCTTAGGTGCCCAGACACTGTCCAATAACCTCAGAATCTGTGGGCCATATTTAATATCTTTTCCTCCTGCCGTGATAAGCCCCCTTTCTTTGTAAAGGGCCCCATGGACCTGTACAGTGAGGAAGGCATATTTGGAGTCTGTGTAAATGTTGACTCGGAGGCCTTGAGCTAATTCCAGAGCCCGTGTGAGAGCATGTAGCTCAGCCAATTGAGCGCTGGTGCCTGGGGGAAGGGGCTCTGCTTCCCATACCTCCTCGAGAGTGACAATTGCATAGGCAGCCTTGCGGGTTCCCTCATGGAGAAAACTGGTGCCATCTGTGTACAGAGAAGCATCGGGGCGAAGGAGGGGCTCGTCCTTCAAGTCGGGGCGACTGGCATAGGTTTCAGCAATGGTTTGCAAACAATCATGGGTGGTTTGGGCATCAGGTTCAGGTAGAAGAGTAGCTGGGTTGAGGGCGTGGGATTGGATCAATGTAACAGCAGGATTGTGAGTAATCAGGCCTTGGTATTTGAGCATCCGTGGATTGGTGAGCCATTGATGGCCTTTTCGGTCCAAGACAGCCTTAAGGGCATGTGGGGTGTATATATTCAGGTCCTGGCCAAAAGTCAATTTATTAGCCTCGTGGGTAAGGAGGGCCGTGCCAGCAACAGCTTTAAGGCAAGCAGGCCATCCTTTTGCTACAGGGTCCAACTGTTTGGACAGATAGGCCACAGGACGATGCCAGGTACCAAATTTCTGAGTTAACACTCCCACAGCCATGTTCTGTTTTGTGTCCACAAACAAATGAAAAGGCTTGTCCAAATCCGGAAGGCCCAAGCTGGGTGCTTGGGTAAGAGCTTGCTTAAGCTGCAAGAAGCTGGCTTGTTCCTCTTTTCCCCATTGCATAGGTTCTTTTTCATGTCCTCTTGTGGCATCGTACAATGACTTAGCTAATAGGGCAAAATTAGGGATCCAAATACGACAGAAGCCTGCTGCCCCCAGAAAGCCTCTCAGCTCCTTGCGATTCTTGGGGATTGGTAATTGGCAAATAGCCTCTTTCCGTTCATGCCCCAATGCCCTTTGGCCTTGTTGTATATCATAGCCCAAATATCTGACCTCTGTTTGGACTAACTGAGCCTTCTTCCTAGAAGCCTTGTATCCCCTCTCCATTAACAAATTCAACAGAGCTGATGTGTTTTTGTGACAGTGCTCCTGGTTGTGTCCGGTGACTAACAAGTCGTCTACATACTGAAGCAATACATCAGGCCGAGGGATTTGTAATGACTCAAGGTCTTTTGCCAGGGCTTCTCCAAACAGAGTGGGGGAGTTCTTAAAACCTTGTGGGAGACGAGTCCAGGTGTACTGTTGCTTGCGACCCGTGACAGGGCTTTCCCACTCAAAGGCAAACAAGTGTCTACTCTTGCGATGTATGGGGATGGAAAAGAAGGCATCTTTCAGATCAATGACGGAAAACCACTTAGCAGTTGGAGGAATCAGACCCAACAGTACATATGGGTTTGGAACAGTCGGATGTATGGTAACTGTAGCTAGGTTGACGGGGCGTAGATCCTGCGCCAAGCGAAAACGACCCTCACCCTTAGGGATAGGCAAAATCGGGGTGTTCCATTTGGAGTCAGTGGGAACCAGGATATGGTTGTCCAAATACAGATCAATGACTTCTTGGATGGCTGCCACTATGGGTCTGGGGTAGGGTCTTTGACGAATCCTGACAGGGTTTTTAAAGGGGAGCTCTTCCACTATGATAGGTGGGTGATGAGCTGCAAAGCCGGGGGGATTGTCCTCTGCCCATAATTCGGGGACCTTGAATTCACGCCACTTTTCTCCTGGTACTTGCATGATGGTCATAATTCTCCAAGCCTCCTCCCGGGGCACTTCCAAATTCACCCGCCCATATTTAAGATCCATCTCCCCATCTTCAGTAAAGAAGATCTGAGCACGTAGTTTGCAAAGTAAGTCTCGGCCCAACAAGGGGAGTGGGCATTCGGGCAAATACACAAATTGATGAAGAATGGACTTTCCTCCCGTTTTACAAAGCAGGGGCTGTAGGAGTGAACGCTTCTGAGGGCCACCTGTGGCCCCTTGGATGTTGATAGATTGATTAGAGAGGGGGCCCAAGGGTTTGGTAAGCACGGAGCGGGTAGCCCCTGTGTCAACAAGGAAGGGAATTTCTGTGCCCCCAATTTTAATACGGACCATAGGTTCAGGGAGGCTGCTGGAACCCGGTCGGTTTCAATCTTCCTCTTCTAAGTGGCCCAACTGCATAAGGGGGGCAGGGGGAAAGAAGCCTCTTCTGCCTCCGCGCCCCCGGTTAGTGGGGCGGAGACGAGGGTCTCTGGGTGGTCTGGGTCGTCCAGATCCTCTTGCTGGCCCCTCTGCGCCGTCCCTAGCCTTTTGGGGGCACTCCTCCCTCCAGTGTCCATATTGATGACAGTAAGCACATTGATTGCGTCCCAAGGGCCCTCCACTCTCCCTTCCTCTCATTCTTCCCTCTCCTGGTGGCAGCGTCATGAAGGCAGCTGCCAGAAGTTCAGCTTTACGTTGCATTTTGGACTCTTTCTTCCTCTCCTCCACAGCTTCTCTGTTGACGAACACCTTGCGGGCCACTTCCACTAGCTCACTCATGGGCTTGCCCAAGGCACCTTCTAGTTTTTGAAGCTTCCGACGGATGTCTGAGGCGCTTTGGGAAATGTAAGCCATAGCCAACATGCGGGCATTTTCAGGCGAAGTGGGGTCTATGGGAGTATACATTTGGTAGGCATCAATGAGTCTGGTATAGAATGCCTCGGGGCTTTCATTTGGTTCCTGATGAACGAGGGAGGGCTTTGACATGTTGGTAGTTGGTTTTCCAGCCATTCGGATGGCCCTGACAATTAGCTGCTGGAGTTGACGCAATTCAGCCATCTGGCGGGGCTCATAAGGGTCCCAATGGGGATCCTGAGATGGAAAACGTCTCTCAATAAACTGGGCCAAAGTGGTCTGAGCAGGGACATCAGGCTTTAAAATCTGGCCAATTGCTATTCGAATCTTTTCCCTTTCTTCTGGGTTGAACAAAGTGGCAAGCAGTTGTTGGAGATCCCTCCAGTTTGGGTTGTGGGTGTCCATGATAGTTTTAAACAGATCAGCTACATCATTTGGTTTTTCACTAAAGGGTCCATAATGGAGCTTCCAATTAAGGAGGTCTGATGTAGAAAAAGGAACGTGCTGAAACAGAGGGCTGGTCAGCACTTTGGTAGGATCCTCTCGATCCACTAAGAGTTGATCCACCCTTCTCAAGGGGGCCGTAAGGGCTGTTTCAGTTTTTCTTGCCCTGGTACGGGTAGAAATGGGGGGATCCTGACTTTCCCTTATGGGTATGCCTCCACTTGCTTCCATCCCTTCCCCCTCTTCTTCTTCTTTTGCTTCTGGGGATACTGGTCTTTCAGAGGGAGCCAGATCCTGGGAGCCTTTGAAAGTGCTGGTGGCTGAGAGTAGGGGGGCTAGGTCATCCAGCCTTTCTTCCATCCATGTAACCCCCGAGGTTCCGCTTGAGCTTATGCTGCGTGGACGGGCACCTGAATGGTGCACTTGGGGTACTAACGCAGGCACCGGGGGTGGCCTGGCCACAGCCAATCGAGGTGCTTCCACCTGAGAGACTTCATAAGGTGGGGGATGGGGCACTTCTTCTGGAGCACTGGCCACTATGGGAGGAACCACTTTTATTTTCGGGCGTTTCAGCGTCAGTGTACGAGACAGCATAAGGTTGACTGCTTTGGCTTGACATTCTTTCATCCAGGGAGGGGGTCTTCGCACCAGGAAATACCACACGTCTATGTAAGGAGCCTGGTCAGGGTGGCCTAATTCGGGGTGAAACACCAGCTGATGGACTTTTAGAGTAATTTGGGGATCAAATGTGCCTGTGGCTGGCCAATCAAAGCCAAAAGTGGGCCATTCAGAAGTGCAAAATACCCTGAGTTTGTGCCTACTCCACCTGATGCCATAGTCCTGAGACATAAATTCAGCCTTAAAATGGTCTAACATACATTGGAGGGGGGTCTGGGGTGTACTTTCACTGCCACCCATGGTCCTCCCGGGGCCCCAGACAAAACAAATCACTTTCACTCACACGTCCGACCCACGGTCCCGGTTCACCACGGCCACCAATGGGAACTGCGAACGTAACACCTTTACACACACACAAACAATCGTCCGACCCAGGGAGCCCGATCACCAGGGTCACCGTAGGGAACTGCGGACGCTCACGCACCTGCTACTGGCCCAGGGTGCCCGATCACCAGGGTCACCGTAGGGAACCGCAATAGCCTCAGAAAACACTTATGCTTAGACAATCCACCCAGAGGTACCTGTTCAGTTAGCGTCGGGGGATCAGCCCGCGCCTCCGGTTCACTAAGGAATCCGGGGTTCTGGTCCGGCTCTCTAACGAGTCCGGGTCAACTTCAGGGGAGAGGGGTCCCGCAATACTTGCCTGTCTGAATCCCCTTGTCCCAGCCGGCCGGCGTCTGTGAGCTCCTGGTCTCTGGTCCTTTTCACGTGGTTCTTGGAGTCGTCAGCCGCAGGTGCCGCGGCCCCCCAGTCCTCTGGAAAGCCCCTCGGAACAAAGGTCCGTTGGCGCCAGGGGGAAGTCCCTAGGAGCAGCCGGGCGAGCGGCACCGGGGCCGACACACCAGAGGGTCCCAAAAACCCCTCACAGTCCCGGCGGAGTCGCCAGAAATGTTGCGGCAGACTGTGACAGGAAACCTCAGTCAGCCAAACATAGGACGCGAGACCACAAGGTAAAAGAGAAACAGGTTTTTTTAATGATGCATCAGAGTTCAGAGCGTTTAACACTGCAAAGTCTGAACTGTCCTGGGTAGGCCAGAACAGAACTTTAATACCCCTTCAGACGTTCTGGGGGTTCCATAGGCGTGTTTGTCCAAAGGGAAAAAGGAAGGTCAAGGGGAGGTACATTCGGTCAAGGGGAGGTATATTTTAGATTCATCATCATCACAACCTTTACAGTAAAATGTTACAAATATGCTCCTTGACATTTAACAAAAACAGAAGTGAATTTGTTGACTTGCAAGAAAAGAGAAGTTGAAAATGCTAACATTATACAGAAAAACAGAAAAACAGAAATAATGTGTTAGCCTAGGCGATCTCTACATAAAGGTGAGTAAAATGCTAAATGCCACTTCCCTATTTCTTATCTTACCACATCTGTTTTTCTCTGTGCCCTTCCATAAAGCGTTTCTTAAGCTATGTGTCACTTAGATGTGTAATTTCCTATGCCAGCTACAGAAGTCCTTTTAATATGCAGACTTAATCCATGCTTTTATCAAGGAGTTTTATTAAGGAGTCTAGGGGCTCCTATACCCTTCAAATGAGGGGGTTATTTACCTGCTGCCTCATGTATGCTGAGGTGTCCCAGACTGCATCCACAAGTGGTACCAGATGGCTGTTGCCATGGGCCTTGAGCTCCACCTGCACAAAAAGGAAGCACCAGAAAAGAAACCCAAAAGACAACTTGGCAGGTGGTCTAGCCTGCGACAAGCAGAAGAGCAGCCAAGAGGAGCCTCAACAACACCAATCAAGTGCTTCAGATGTGAACAGCAGGGTCACCGAGCATCTGAGTGCCTGGCCCTAACTCCTGTTCCCCAAGCAAGGAACCCTACACCAGCCTACACCAGCCAAACTAAGAAGGCCACCATGGAAACCCACAGAGAAAGGGAAGTTTGTCTGCCAAGCCATCAAGGTCTCCCCTCCTGAAGGGGAAGAAGGAACTCCAGTTCCAGAAGCCACACTGACAGCCGCATGCGACAGTGATGATGACAGCGAGAATGACCCAATGGTCAGTAAAGCCATCCATCTTTTTGTTATTAAGTTGAGAATAGTGGTCCCCAGGACAGGAACCCAGGGAGACATAGAAGCTATCATAGATACAGGATGCACTCAATGCCTGACCAGCTTCCCCACAGTTCAGAAGCTAGTGATTAGAACAAAACCTGGATAATGTTTAATGTTTTCTACATGTGTTGGCATTGGTAAAAGTAAGTGAGTTGGGGAAAAAAAAGAAATATGTTATTAAAGAGTAATTATTGGAGGTATCATGAGATGAGATGACATCTGCCAGCTCCTTTAGAACTCTGCGATGTAATCCATCAGGTCCTTGTGATTTGTATTGATCAAGATCAGACAAGTGTTCTCTTGCCATTTTTTTATTTAACTTTTATTTCTACTCTGTCTTTTACAGTTGTGTTTTTGGTTATAGTTTCTTTTTGCGTGAAGACTGATTCAAAGAATGAGTTAAGCAGCTCTGCTTCCTCCCTCTTGCCTATTACTTCCTTGCTGTTTTTTCTCTTTAGTGGACCAACTGTTTCCTTGATTTTTTTCTTGTTATTTATATGTTGGAAGAAACTTTTTTTTATTATCTTTGACTTTTGTTGCAAGTCTGTTCATTCTGAGTCCTTGCTTTCCTGACTTTATCTTTGCAGATTCTGGCTATCTGCTGATATTTTGCCTTAGTTGTGTGTCCCTCTTTCTATTTTTTGTACTTGGCTTTGTTGACTGGGCAAATAACCCAGCTCCAGGGGCTTGCTAGCCCTCCCCCAGCCAAGGAGGAAATGTCCAGTGGCTACTCCAGACAAGTTTGACGGCAACCAAAATATGTTTCCCTTGCGCTTACTACTCTCGGAAACTCAATCCTTCTGAGCGCAATTACACCATCTGGGAGAAGGAGTTGTTGGCTATCAAGGTGGTGTTCGAGGCCCAGAGGCATCACCTGGAGGCAGCCAGGCATCAGGTCGAGGTCCGGATGGACCATAGGAATTTAGAGTTTTTGACCACGGCGCGTAAGCTGAACCAACGCCAGATCCAGTGGTCTCTGTTCTTTTCCCGGTTCAATTTTAAAGTGACGTACATCCCTAGTATGCTGAATCAAAGGGCAGATGCCCTGTCTAGGAAACCGGAGTACTCTGACCCTGCAGACTCACTTCCACCCCGGACTGTTCTACCCGTCGAATCCTTCACTGCAGTTCATGAACCCGTGGACTTATGGTCTCTGATACGGGATGCACAGCGGAACGACGAGTGGGTGGAACAACGGAGGGCAGAGGTAGGGATGACTTTCCCGTGGACCTTTGACGATGACCTTTTGAGGTATCAGGACCGGCTCTATGTGCCTGCAGGGCCCCTTCATGGACTGGTTCTCTCCCAGTGTCATGACACTCCAGCAGCAGGACATTTTGGCCTTTTCAAGACATTGCACCTAGTCTCCCGTACTTTCTGGTGGCCCCGCTTGCGACACGACATGCAGACGTACGTCACATCGTGTGTGCAGTGTCGACAGGCCAAGTCAGCAATGGGAGCTCCTCCAGGATTGTTGCAGCCATTGCCGACCCCGGACAGACCCTGGGGGGCCGTGTCCATGGACTTCTTGACGGAACTGCCTCCATCTTCAGGTTTTACCATGGTCCTTGTGGTGGTGGACATGCTCACCAAGATGGCGCATTTCATCCCCTGTCAGAGATTGCCGACAGCCCTCACCACCGCCTGCATGTTCATCCAGCACGTGTTCCGGCTGCACAGCCTACCTGAGTGGGTCGTATTAGATCATGGGACACAATTCATGGCCCAGTTCTGGAAAGGACTGATGGCCGCTCTAGATGTCCAGGTTTGTTTATCCTCGGCGCACCATCCCAAAACTGATGGGGGGACGGAGAAGGTGATTGGGATTCTGGAACAATATCTGCGCTGCTTCGTGAACCAGCAGCAGAACAACTGGGTGGAGTACCTGGCCATGGCGGAGTTCGCATTTAACAACTCGCAGCACACCTCCACACGGATGATGCCCTTCATGGCGAACATCTGGTACCACCCTCGCTTTTTCCTTCTCACCCCAGTGGACTCTCCGGTCCCCGCAGTGCAGGACTTCCTCTCTGCCGGAGTTGGCTGTGGGAGATTGTGTGTGGCTGTCCACATGGCATCTTCTGTCCCACCAGCCGACTAAGAAGTTGGACCACTGGTATCTAGGGCCATTCCCCGTGGAGGCTGTTATCAACCCGGTGGCCTATCGCCTGACTCTCGCACGCTCGATGCGAGTGCACCCGGTGTTCCATTGCTCCCTCCTGATCCCTGACCGGTCGGCTTGTCCTCTCCGCCGACCATCTTCCCCCCAGCCATCATCCCATGACGGTTCCAGTATTTGGTAGACTGGATGGATGAGGGGTCAGATGGGGGGACCTGGACCGATGTGACGGCTGTGCATGCCCCTGCTCGGGTGCGAGCCTATCATGCGCAATTTCCCTCGAGGCCACATCCTGAGCGTCAGACCCGGGGGAAGGGCCCTGTGGTGAGGGATAGTGTTGTGGCCCAGCAGGAGCCGTTGGTGCTGCCACCAGACTCCAACGGCGAGGGTTCCGATGAGTCGGCTCTGGAGGATGTGGAGGACCCTGGACAGGGTTCTGACTCCGAGCAGGGATCACAGAGGCCGGTTGGCCACCAGGAGGCGCCTGAGGCATGGAGCAGTGGTAAAAGCCTAAGGGAGTGTGCTCCTGATGTCATGCCTTGGAGCAGTGGGGAGGAGACAAGGGACAGTGAGTCGGACGTCAGCAGTGAGTTCTGGTTGGATGCTCATCACTGAAGAGCTAATAGGCGTCAGGAACAGTTGCCCAGTTACAGGAGGTAATTGCACTCGGCTGATGGTAATTAGACTCCTCTCCAGACTATAAAAGGACTGCTTGTGCACACACACTTTTGCAGAAGTCAACGCATGAACTAATGTGGGAGTAGTCTTGTGAGCGAGGCAGGCTGGATTGCTGCTAATGCTTATCAGTGCTGGGTTGTTATTAAGGCTTATCTGTGTTGGTTTACTGCCAAGGACCTGTTTGTCTATCAATAAATCTTGTAAAGTATCTTTGGCTCAGAGTGTTTTGGTGTGGACGAAGGGGGGGGGTCAGAACAGAGCCCAATGTTCACGTTTGTCAAGATCCTTCTGTATCTTCTGGAGTGTTGGCTATTCCTGTCATCTTGGTGTCATCTGCAAACTTGATGAGTTCCCCATTTATTCCCTCATCCAAATCATTGATGAAGATGTTGAAGAGTACTGGGCCTAAAACAGAGCCTTGGGGTACTCCACTGCATACTTCCCTCCATGTAGATGCAGTTCCATTGAGGATTTCACATTGAGTGCGGTTGGTCAGCCAGTTACGAATCCATCTGGTGGTGATGCTGTCTAACCCACATTTTTCTACTTTATCTAGTAGTAGGTTATGGTCTACTTTATCAAATGCCTTGCTGAAGTCCAAGTAATAATAATAATAATAATTTTTATTTGATTAGCCGCAACCCTCTCCCGAAGGACTCGGGGCGGCGTACAATCAAAACAAATAAAAATACACATAAGACAAACATATATACAAAAAGAACAGAGACATATACATATGTGCATGGAGGAGAGTTGACTTATAAGTGAAAGACAATTAAAAACACAATTTAAAATCCCCTTAAATAAAATTACTAAATTAAAAAACCCATCAGGAGCGATACGAAGTTATGGTTGAGCCAGGCCAGCTATTTGGAAAAGGTGGGTCTTGAGCTTGACACGGAAGGAGCGGAGGTCAGTAGTGGTCCTAATATCCGGGGGGAGGTCATTCCACAGGGCTGGGCCTGCCACAGAGAAGGCTCTGCTCCTAGGCGCCGCCCCATGGCACTGTCTGGTGGACGGCACCTGGAGAAGTCCCTCTCTGTGCGAGCGGATGGGTCGTAGGGATGTATGGGGCAGAATACGATCCCGCAGGTAACTAGGTCCTGAGCCATGGAGCGCTTTAAAGATGGTAATCAAAACCTTGAAACGCAAGTAAATTATATCGACGGCATTCCTCTGGTCCACTAATTTTGTCACTTTGTCGAATAATGCAATAAGATTAGTCTGGCATAATCTGTTTACTTCTAGGTGTTCACTAATCCATTGCTTGATTATCTTTTCCAGAATCTTTCCTGGTATTAAGGTCAGGATCATAGGTCTGTAGTTTCCTGGATCTACTTTTTTTCCTTTTTTGAAGATGGGAACCACATCACCTCTTTTCCAGTCCTCTGGCAGTTCCCCAGTGCTCCAGGATCTCTGAAAGATATAGTTCAGTGGTTCTGGGATCTCGTCTGCCAGTTCCTTCAGAACCCGGGGTGTAATCCATCTGGTCCTGGTGATTTGAACTCATCTAGGGTAGACAGGTGCTCTTTACCATTTTCTTCCCTATTTCAACGTGTTCCTGATCTGATTTTTGTGGTGCTGTTTTTGGTAGGTTGGACTGTTTTTTCCCTTTGTGTAAAGACAGATGCAAAAAAAGAGTTAAATAGTTCTGCTTTCTCCCTCTTGCTTGTCACCTTCTTGCCACTTTCTCCCAGCAATTGTTTCCTTGACTTTTTTCTTCTTTTTAACATGTTAGAAGAAGCTATTTTGTTATTTTTTACTTTTGTGGCAAGCCTTTCTTCATTCTGAGCCTTAGCTTTCCTCACTTGATCTTTACAGGCTCGGGCTATTTGTTGATATTCTGCCTTAGTTATGTCCCCCTTTTTCCACTTTTTATATTTTTCCTTTTTGTCTTTCAATTTGTCAGAGAGTTCCTTATGCAGCCATGCTGGTTTCTTTTGGGAGCTGTTATTTTTCTTCTTCATTGGTATTGTTCTAGTCTGGGCTTTTATAATCTTATTTTTCAAAATTTCTCAAGCTTCTTGAGTTGTTTTCCCCTTGAGGATTCTCATCCATGGAATCCTTCCTAAGCTCTCTCTAAGTTTATTGAAATTAGCTCTCTTAAAGTCCAATACTCTAGTTTGACTTTATTCTACTACTTGCCTTTGCATAATGTTGAATTCCAGTATTGCATGATCGCTTGCCCCCAAGGTTCCTGTAGCTTCAACACCTTCTATAATTTCCTCTCTGTTATGAGAACTAAGTCCAATATGGCTGATCCTCTTGTTCCCTTCTCTACCTTTTTGGAAACAAAGTAGTCTGCTAGGTTTGTTAGGAACCTGTTGGATCTTCCACTTGGTGCAGAGTTTGTTTCCCAGTTGATGTCAGGGTACTTAAAATCCCCCATTACTATTGTGGTGTGCTTCCTACATACCTTAATTAGCTGACTAGCAAAAAGCTCATCTACTTCCTCAAGGAGGAGCTGTCACAACGAGACATCGTGCGGTCTCGATTGTCCGAGACCGCCGTTGATACTTTTACTGCTGCATGGTCCATATGGACCTAAACTCTCCCAAAGAGACATTGAACAGGGAGACAAATCCTTGCTGGTCTAAGGGACATCACAAAGTCCCTGATTGACCCAAGGGAAGCTCTCCAAGTGGGCGGTAAACAGGCAGCCCCCAAGCTGACAAAGTCAGAGACGGCTCCGGAAAGAAGGCAGTGAAAGTGAGTCCATCTGGTGAGATTTTTTCCTTGAGAATGATTGCCCAAAGAAAACCCCTTTTTAAGATAAATTAGTCCTTTAAACAAAAGAATAAAGCGGCGAAATTTATCTCTATTGGACTGCCTTAGAAAGTTTTTTTCCTTTTTCTTTGTAACAATGTTTTGTGGAATGAAGTGATTGTAACACTTTCTGTTTCTCCTCTTAAGTGAATGAATTGATTTTTTTTCTTCTATTCTTTGCTACCTTATTTTTTGGCTGAACCAAAACCTTTTTTTATTTTAATAATCCTTCCTTCTACTGCTTACTAAATTTTATTAAAGACATTTGGATACTTTTGTTTTCTTTAAGCTTGAAACGAATAAGAGAAAGTTGAATCTGCCATTCGGAAGCCAGAACTTGGTTTTTTTTTCTTTTTTTGAAACAATATATCTGTCAGAGTTCCAAATATCATGCAGAATTAAATCAGAGTCCAAGGCAGAGCTATCCTTAAAATTCCAATTTAATAAGACAGACATGTTGGCATTGTGCTGTGGAAATCCCAATTCTGGAAATTACCTAAGATTCCCACCCAGTTGAACGTTCATGATCTTGTCCCACACCCATTAATCCATCATATGCTCCAATCTTCTTCTTCCACACTGTCATCTCCACCCCGTGGTTCCAGTCAGGTGCCAAGGTGTGGAGACAAAGAATAACCTTGAGCTTCTAGAAAGGATTTTTTTATTTTGAAAACAACAGTGTGGAGAGAAGTCTTTAAAAACCTTATAAAGAAGTTAATAAGCGAATTGATGCAACAACTGCCTAAAGAGATAAGATTGTTTTCTTACTGGAAAGATACAGGTTGATAATGAATGTTTTTTTTAAAACAAAATTTTATTGGTTTTTAAAAAAATAAACAAGGAAAGGGGTAGTGGAATTGGTTACAAATTTTGGCAGTTACAATATGCCGGAGGTGGTCCCTCCCCCCGTGCTCATACTTTTCATTTATTAATACATTAGATTGTTACAGGTTAATAGTACTTTGTCAGCATATAAACTTTTATCGTCAAATAATTTCAATCATTTTACATCAAACAGATTTTCTTGTTCATTTTTGTGATCTGAGTTTTCTCGATGTTGCCCCTTATCCCCCCGCCAGCAGAGCTCCAGCCCCTCCCGTGTCCTGTGTGTTTGGTGTAGTATCATCAGGTTTATCTAGGAGGGCTTTATTTTTTTCCATAAAGGCCAGGTCCATGTCCCACCCCATCTGTTGTTTGTCTTTTTTGATATATTCAGCCAAAAGGTTTGTCATAATGTCCCTTAGATCTTCATCATCCGCCTCAATCACATTTTGAAACATAAGGAAAAAGGACATTCTTTCAAACTCCATTTTTATCTGATGGTTCTCAAGCTCTTGGTTCCCTTTCTGCACTCCCCTCACCTCCCCCCTCATCTCAGCCGTCCCCTCCTCCAAAAGATCCAGTCTCTGTGAGCTTTTAATCGCCCGGTCTTGGTTCTCTTTAAGCTGCTCATTCATCTCCTTTAGTTGATTTTTTAAATCCTCCTGTCCCTTTAAAAGTTGTTGAAACATCTGCTGAAAGTCCACCTCATAAGGCTTGGGTTGAAGCAAGGAAGTTAAAGTCTGTTATTAAAGTCTGGGGCTGGACGCTGAGGATGTCGGGGCAGAGACAGCAAAACCCGGCTTCCCCGGGGGTGGTCTTTTGGATGGCATTGTAATGAGCAAAGAGATAACAATGTCAGTACAGAGAGGAAACAATTAGAGAGGAAAACCGCCAAGAGAGGTTACAAGGCTGAGAGTCCAAGCAGATAGAAACCTTTTCTGGATTCAACTCCTGGCAATAAGGTAATAAAGTCCTTTGTTCCAAGCCCAGAGTCAAATGTAACAAGAGATTTATCTGAGTGTCACAGAGACAAAGACAAAATGCCTGAAGCTTCTATGGGTGGAGTCAAGTTTCAGTGTCTATGAAGACGACGGAAGTGTGCCATCTTGCCCTGCCAGCTCCGGAATCAGAAGGCAAAGACCAAAAGTTTTCAAAGTTTTCAGATCATCACCTCATTTACACAATTGCAGTCCAAAATCTGCCTTTGCTATGAGCGTGGTTTCATTGCATGGCTCCCCCCTCCTCCTCTGGGGACAGGGAGCAAAACCGTTTAAAGCCGCTTGTCCAAGGGGGGGGGAAATCCCCCTCCCTCCAGTCACGCTTCTCCAAGACAAGTTGAAAAGTTAATTCTAGTGGGCTGGCAATTTTGTTTCCTTCAGTCGAGCAAGGGAACGGGGGAAAGTTTCCACCTCACCGCACAGCAGCTGCATCCTTCAAATCTTGCTTTCTTCCAGCTGCCTCATCGCGAAGACACCGCGGCGCCTCCCCTCTTGCCTCCCGGTGCCTAGGGCGATGCGGGGAGCCCCCTGGCCGCCGCCGACACAGGGGATTCCCTGCTATGCCGCCCCCTCGGCAGGAGCCCCTCCAGGGCATCCTGTGCCCCCCGGATCAGTGGGGAGCCCACCAGGAGTGCACGGGGCGAGCAATGCCTGCCTGTCGCGATCTGCAGCCAGAACCGGAAGGCCAGGTTGATAATGAATGTTGATAATTAAAAACTTAGTTAATTTTTGGTGACTAACAAGTAGGATTTTCTAGATGTTTTAGAAGATTTCTTTAAATGTTTATTCGTTAACAAATAATTCATTATGGTAATAATAGCGAAATAATAATTTCAACTAGTAAAAGCAATTTGGATATAAACTACAGATCGGGACCTGGAAAAAAGATTTATCAATTTTACTAATAAATCTTTGTTTAGATTTTATTATAAAGATGTAATCTTTCTCGGGTACTTATAAACTCTACTAACAAAATTTTGTTTAGATTTTATTATTAAGATGTAAACTTTCTTGGGTCGGATGAGAGGAGATGTGATATGAATAGTAAAAATTTTTTAGATAACTATAATAGCCACAAAGTAATGTTAATGGATAATGTTTAATGTTTTCTACATGTGTTGGCATTGGTAAAAGTAAGTGAATTGGGGGAAAAAAAGAAATATGTTATTAAAGGGTAATTATTGGAGGTTTATTGAAATAGCTAACAAATGCCAGTAGGTGGGTTGTCTTTAAATACAAATGATTCTAGAAAAAACACATTTAAATAATTATAGTCAAATGAGAATGATGGTACATTGATAATAAAATACATAAAGATTTTTGATTTAAAATGTACAATTCAATATGAAGGAAATATAAATAATGATTGTGGTAGTAACGCACAAAATCTATTTGTAACCAATCGACATGCTTTCTACAAGATGTAATGAAGAATGATTCTTTTTTTGTGTTTTTGTTTAATTAAAACAATTTTTAAAATTCAAAAAAAAGTTCATCTACTTCCTCTGCTTGGTTGGGTGGCCTGTAGTATAGACCGATGGCAATGTCATCCCCCCCCCCCTTTAATATTTACCTAAATGCATTCAAGTTAGTTTTCATCGTTGTTGTGCTCTATTTCTGTAGAGATGTAGTTATTTCTTATATACTGTATAGTGCAACTCCACCTCCTCTTTTATTTGGTCTATTTCTTTTAAATAATTTAAATCCTTCTAGCTGTATGTTCCAATTGTGGGCTTCATCCCACCAAGTTTCTGTAATGGCAACAATTTCATATCTGCCCTCATTTGCTTGGATTTCTAACCCTGTTTATTCCTCATACTCTGTGCATTGGTGCATAAATATTTGAGTCCATTTTGATTGACCCTGTGTTTACTGTCTACATAACCTGTGTTGTGCCTGACTGCCCCTATTTTTTGCCACTTGTATGATTCACGCACGTTGTATGGCACTCACTATTAAATGCTTGGTTTTGCTTGACAGCAGGACTGATAATCTTGCCTGCACTAACATCTATTTTACATGCACTGATGAATTTTCCTCTATGAATTATAGATTGCTGGGGACAGAAATGTTTTGTATCAATTAATTCTCTGTCCCTGCTGTCTAGTTTAAATATTTATCCAGAAAACCTGTGAATTTAATGTCAACTAACTAAGTCCCTTTCTTGGATGGGTGCAAACCATCTCTTTTGTATAGTTTTTCATTGGACCAGCTGCAGGCATCATGACTAATAAAACCAAAGACTTCCCTTTTACAACGCTCCTTTAGCCACACATTAAACTCTGCTACATGCTGACCCTTCCCTTTTTGTTCCTTATATACTGGTATAACCTCTGAGAAGATAAGTCTACAACCTATACTACTAAGTGTCAGTGTTCCAATTATCATGCAGAATTAAATCAGAGTCCAAGGCAAACCTTTCCTTAAAGTGCCAATTTAATAAGTCAGACATGTTGGTACATCTGTGGAATCCCAATTCTAGGATTCCCACCCAGTGAAAGTTCATGATCTTGACCCCACACCCACTAATCCATCACATGGTCCAATCTTCTTCTTCCACGCTGTCATCTCCACCCCGCTGGTTCCGGTCAGGTGCCAAGGTACAGAGACAAAGAATAACCTTGAGCTTCTAGAAAGGAATTTTTTATTTTGAAAACAATACATTCTACCCATTGCTATCCCCCCCCCCTAATTAATATGCATACTAAAGATGAAGCTAGAAGAGAGAGTGTGGCAGGCCAAAGATTCTTAAAGGAACCGCTGCAGGCCTGACAGGTGGCCTCTCTTCAAAAGGGAAACCGTTTCTGGAAAAAAGAATTAAAATTAGAAGTTACCATAACACAATTAACCACCCCTGCCTCCCCCAGGAGGACCCTTTGGCTTATCAGGGAACTTCTCATGGAATTGTTTTACTAATTTATCTGCTTTTAGATCCCAACTTTTCACTCACGTAGCTTCAGACAAAGGGTACCTCTTCCAATGCACTAAATATTGTAAGCGACCTCTATGCAGCCTGGAATCTAAGATTTTTTTCACTTCATAATGTGTTTCCCCTTCTACCATTACAGGAGGAGGGGGAGCTTGGGTGGATGACCTTATGCTAGACCCCATTACTGGTTCCAACAAGCTAAATTTTCCCTAGAATTCTGGGTAGGCTGAGTCGAACTGTAACTGGGTTAATTATCTTTTCTATTGGGAAAGGACCTAGAAATTTTGGACCCAATTTCTTACTAGGCATCCTTAATCTTATGTATTTGGTAGATACAAAAACTTTGTCCCCCACCCGAAAGGGGGGTTGGAGAGAGCGATGTGTATCAGCTTGCTTCTTGGAGGCTTCTGCCGCATCTGCTAGAGCAGTGGTTCCCAAAGTGGGTGGTACCGCCCCCTGAGGGGGGTGAGATGACGCAGGGGGGGGTAAGAGGCGAGGGGGATGGCAGGGGGGCAGTAAGAGACAGGGGGGCAGCAGGGAGGCGCTAAGAGGGCGAGGAAAAAACGCCGCCCAAGTTGGCATGTGGAAAGTAAACACCGTGCAGTAGTTTCCAACTGCCGCACAGTGTTGTTTGCTAGACATGGACTGCAGTTTGCAGAGCGGCCACACAATCGCGATTGAAACCCCCTCCAGCTAAAAAGGAGTCTTGGGGTGCAGCAGGGCAGCAAAGTGACTGGGTTGAGGACTTGAGGTGGCTCGGGCTTCCTGGAGCAACTATTTTAGAGGGAACATTGCCCACAGCTGCCTTTGCACAAGTTTAAGAGGGCTAAATTTGCCTCATTGGGTGGGTGGGTGGGGGGAGGGAGTGATTGGCTGAAACTCACTGAAAGAAAGTTCCCTGTCTTTCTGACCTGCATGATTAATTCAGCCTCTGAGATAAACTGTATTGTGTGAAAGCAGCCATCTTCCCTTCCTCTCCAGCATCCGTGCCTTGATTAACACATAAAAGCCCACAAGGGGTGGGGGTGGGGGCTGGTCATGAACCAAGAACTAGCCAACTAAGCTGAGCGTGGGTTGCTCCGCAGAGAGCAACCCACACTCGAGAGAAATGGCGGCAGTGAGCCTCCTGCCTTTGCTTTCTACCTCTTCCACCTGAGGCTTGCATTGGCAAATCCAGGGTGGTGCGGCAGCGATCCTAAATTCCCACCTAGAGTGCATGGGCCACAGAATCCAAATGCAGGAAGCAGGGTCTGTTTCCTCCTGCATCTCTCTCTTTCAAAGAAAATCTTCCTTGTTCTACCTCTCTTGGCTGCAATCTCTTTGAGTCTCCAACCGGTAAAGTGACATCACCTGATATTTGATAACTCATTGAGATTTTCAAAGTCATTGAGAATATTTTTGCTTTTAAGCTTCCTATCTGTCAGTTTATCTGTGCAATTTTGTTGGATATTTTGGGTCACTAGCAATGTTCCCTCTAAGCTGCGCGGGTGCGCGACCGCGCACGTGGCAACAAAACAACGCGCAGCAGTTTCCAACTGCTGCGCAGTGGTTTTTGTGAGACGCCTTCCATGATAATAGGAGAGGAGAGCCAGCCTGGAATCAGCAATCAGTTCTAGGTCACAAGGCAGAAAGTAGATGAGAGAAGGGGTGTGGGGGTTGGGAGAAGGTATGAGACAGGCTCCCAGCAGCGGCTGCTTGGATTTGCCATTTGTGAGACAGAGAGAGGGAGAGGGAGAGCGCAAGCATGTGTATCCTTCCTTCCTTCAGCCCAACACTCTCTCTGGCATCCCGGCCAGACGAGAGGGACTGCAGAGGGTCTCCTCGAGTCTAGGGCAGTGAGTCATTCAATGAGAAAGTTGCCTCTTGGAAGGAATGACCCGGCTTGGCTCCCACTTTGTCTCTCCTGCCTCTTCGCTTCTCCGTTCGGTTGTTGGGTGTCAAATCGAAAGCAGGAGCCAAGCCGGGTCATTCCTTCCAAGGGGCAAGTTTCTCATCAAATGACTCGCTGCCCTAGACTCGTGGAGACCCTCTGCAGTCCCTCTTGTTTGGCCGGGATGCCAACGAGAGTGTTGGGCTGAAGGAAGGGGGGATACACATGCTCTCTCTCTCTCTCTCTCTCTCTCTCTCTCTCTCTCTCTCTCTTTCTCTCTCTCTCATTAAGAGTAGGTTAGTTAATTGGTGGGCAGACTTAACACTTTGTTAAGTTTGTTTCTCTGTGTGTTGTGTATATATACATGTCTCCATGGATGCAATTGTGCAAGCATTTTTTTTCCTCTTTAAAAGAATTTTTGGATTTCTCCCCACCAAACCTTTAAGACTGAAAGAGTTAGAGTTGAAATATAAAGAGATTGTCAATCGCCATTGTCAGGGGAAAAACACCCTGGAGAAAAATGAGGTTTATGGACCGGGCTGATTACCAGCAGCATATCATTAAGATGTTAAGAAAATAAAATAAAAGTCTTTGAGAAGTATATTCTAATTAATAAACAAACTTTAATACGAAAATAATAAAAGTAAATAAAACAGAAGTTAACTAATTGTTACATTTTGATAATAAAAGTTCCGTCTCCCAGTTTCCTGGCAGTCGGACAAAGATCAGAAGGAAAGTTCTGGAATGTGTGAAGACATGCACAATAAATCACTTTCAGATAACTTTTTATGACCTGCGCAATAAATCTTTCTCAGTTTAACTCTTCAGTGTCAGTTTCAGTCAGTTCATATCTAGCAAACTTTTTAACATCGTGAAACCCCTTCTTTTGCTAGTCTGGGCTGACGTCATCAAATCATCAATTAAGGCACATCTTCTTTCGCAGATACTCATGTTGATTTACAGGAAGTGGTTTGTTCAGCATATCAGCAATCTGATCATGTGTAGAAACATATTGCAATTTAACAAAACCTTGCTTAACTAATTGCTTTGTGTTTTGATAACGAATGTCAATGTGTCTGGACCTAGAACCTGTAAAATGTGACTCAGAAATATAAACCACAGATACATTATCTTCCATCACGGTGATTGGTCGAATTGGACGTGTCCATATATCTGTGATCAAAGCATCAAACCACGTTAGAGAATTACAAGCATCTGAAACACAAGCATATTCAGCTTCAGTAGATGAACATGAAACAAAACTCTGTTTTCTCACTTGCCAGTAGACAGGACAACCATTCAGGAACATCATGTAACCAGAAGTGCTTTTGCGTGACTTCTTGTCACTTGCCCAGTCAGAATCAGCAAAACAAATTAACTGTGGATGATCAGTGTGTGTTGGTTCTAGCAATAACTTCATGTGTTTAGTATGTTTCAGATATTTCAACAACTTCTTAATGCATGCCCAATGAAATTGTGTTGCCTTACCTACGTGTCGTGATAAAAGATTAACACTAAGTGCAATGTC
This sequence comes from Natrix helvetica, assembly GCF_964273705.1. Lineage (NCBI taxonomy): Eukaryota > Metazoa > Chordata > Lepidosauria > Squamata > Natricidae > Natrix > Natrix helvetica. The sequence goes on along the minus strand of NC_138549.1, from coordinate 53,904,509 downwards.
AGGTCTGGTCCAACTACTGATGTATAATAGTGAACCAATGACTGAACGATAAAGTGTTTGGTCCTCGAACTCAGGACTTGGTTCATGTGTTAAGTTGTGAAAATCTGTTTGCATGGGTGTCTTTGTTGTGCTAGCATCTTTCATGTTGCAATGATGTAGAATGTGGTCAATTTTCTCCTCTTGTGAAAGACTAAACCCCTTCTGTGTCTTTTCAATTTGAACACCTAAATAAGTGCTAATGTGTCCTAAAGATTTCAGTGTGAAGTATCTCTGCAAACTTTTAGCAAAAATCTCACTCATTTTCTTATTTGGACCAATATAAACAATATCATCAACATAAACAAGAATTATCTCATATGCATTGTTAGATTTTTTTGTGAACACGCATTCATCAGTTTCGGACTTAATAAAGCCCATTGAATTTAGTTTGTCAGTAAGACATAAATACCACATTAAACCTGACTGTTTCAGACCATAAAGACTTTTGTTCAGGAACCAGGTATCCCCTTCTTGCTTTCGGAATCCTGGAGGGCTTCTCACGTAGATCTCTTCATCTAGGTCTGCATGTAGATAAGCTGTGTCCACATCAAATTGGAAAACTTCTAAACCAAGAATAGTTGCAGTGGTTAAGGCAATTTTTACACTTTCAGTTCTGACTGTTGGTGAGTAAGTGTTTGTGTAGTCCTCAGGATAACGTTGAGCGAAACCCTGAGCTACAAGTCTAGCTTTGTATAAAGACTCACAATTCGGTTTCTTCTTGGTTCTGTAGACCCATCGAGTGCCAATGACTTTCTTGTTTGCTGGAGGTTTTGCAGGTGTGAATACATTAAGTTTCTTTAAACTGTCCATTTCATCCTGCATTGCATCATACCATTTGTCTTGCTCTGAATCAGGAAGCTGTTTGATTTGTGTGAATGTCTCTGGAGGAAGAGTAATGTTGCAAATCAAAGGTAATGGTGTTTTTGTCAGTTGCCATGAATAACGTTGTGGAGGGATTCCTTTTGTGGCCCTCTTGGAACGTCTAGGAGCAACAGACCAGTCTTCTTCTTCTTCATCATCCTCGTCCTCACGTTCGTCGCTAGCATCAGCATCCGCGGCTTGCGAAGACGGAACATCAGGTTGTGAAGAACTGGTAGAAGGAATATCTGCCTGCGAATTGTCATCAGGCTGCGTGGCATCTGGAACACCATCTCTAGGAAAATAAACTTCAGGATCATTAGAATGAATCCTGGACCAGTCAATATCTTCCTCAAAATTAGCAGATTGTGAAATGACAATCACATGTTTAGTATCAATGAATTTACACCATTTTGAATTATCATCAATACCCATAAATCTCAGTATCTTTGCTACTGTACCTCCCTTTCTTCTTTGACTTAAGGGAGTGTTCACTATAGCATATGAACCAAAAATGTGGAGGTTCTTGAGATCAGGCTTGTAGCCATACAGCATGTAGAAAGGAGTTTGATTGATTACACTGCTCCAAGTACGGTTGACAATGTAATTTGCATACTTGATTGCTTCACCCCAGTATGTGTTACTGAGATTGGCATCTTCTAGAAGACAACGCATCATGGTTTGTAGAACCCCTTGTCTTCTTTCTACGACTCCATTATGAGCCGGTGTATATGGAGCAGATGTCTGATGAAGAATTCCATTCTTACGCATCCAGTCCTGGAAACGCTGAGACATGAATTCTGCACCACGGTCACTCTGGATTCTGGCGATGCGAACTTGGCATTGTGTAGAAACAAAAGCTGCAAAGTCTTTAAAGATCTGAAAGGTCTCAGATTTCTCTCTCATAGGATATACAAATCCATATCTAGAATGATTATCTAATATTGTTAAAAAATACTTTCTGCCACCAATCGTTGGTGGGAAAGGACCTACTATGTCAGTGTGTACCAAATCAAAAATGCGTGTTGACCGGCATGTAGCGTGTTTTGGAATTGCAGCCGCTTTGGATTTAGCCTTTTTGCAAACTGCACAATCCAAAAACACCTTACACCCCTTTAGATCCAAACCTTTTGCGAACTCCAGCATCTTTCTAAGAACACGGAAACTGGCATGTCCCAATCATCTGTGCCACTTGTGAATACACCTGGAATGCAAAGGTTTACCAGTTAGTGAATTCTCAACATTAACAGTTTCATAAGGAACCTCAGGCTTGCTCTGAGCAACCTGTTTCTGTTTTCTCTGTTTGTTGGCTTTAGGAGCCTTTGGCACAGTAACGGTTTCTCTCTCTGGGCCAACTCTCTCTGGGTCCGTGTTGTGCCTTTTTGGAGTTGGCATACTTGCCTGTGCTTGCCCTTTAGGCATTGGCTTTAAGTAATAAACACCACCAATCAGCATGGTTTCAGCAACAATATCACCATCTTTAACTATGTAACTTGCTTTTTCGAGGTGGTGAACCTGGAACTTTAAATCTCTAGACAAGTGACTTTGACTAAGCAAATTACTGGTTGCTGAAGGTATGTAATAAACATCAGGGATGTGTGTATCGAGCTCTTCAATGTAAACAGTTCCTTTTCTCATGACCTTGCAAGTGTGGTTGGTGAAGGAATACAGTTCTCGATACTCGGGCTCTGGTTCGCCCATCTCTGTGAAAAGTTCCCTTCTGTGGGTAACGTGCACAGCTGCTCCACTATCTAAAGTCCACAAAAGACGTCTGTCGAACTTTGGATCAGGTTGTGGAATGTTGGTTATGGCCAGTGTTACAAGTGGAGCTTGTGGATCACGCCTTGGACCACGACGACCTTGTCTTCCACCTCTACCTCTGCCTCTGGAGTCTGTTCCTCTGGGCTGGTACGTGGCGGGAGCTGGAACTCGTTGGGGACAATCCCGGGCGTCATGTCCCACACGGTTGCAGGTGTAGCATTTTGGCATCCTTGGAGTGTAGCCTCTTCCTCAGAAGGGACATCTGGCTGGAGCCTTTGATGCTGGGGGTCATTGCAGATGTGGTGTAGCTAACTTGATAGCTTCCTCCTCCACTAAAAGTCTGCAAACGTGGTTAACTGTGCGTTGAGCGATAGGCACGTAGTTAATCTTTGCAACAGCATCTTTCCATTCATAATTCAATGAGTTAATGATGATGCTAATCATTTGGATATCATCGATTACATGGCCATTTTGTCTCAATTCACTTCTCATTCTTTTCAGTTTGGTCAAATGTCCACCAATTCGTTCACCAGGTTTCAACTTCGAACCGTGGAACTCAGACATGAGCAAACATGAAGATTCAATTGAAACAGGCCTGTAGCAATCTTCCAAAATAGCCCAAATTTGTTGGGCAGTTGCATCAGGTGGAAAGATACCCTGGATCTCAATTTCCATTGACATAAGCAAAGTCGTGATTGCTCTGTTTTCCAGGTCTCTCATTGCAGGTGTCCACGGCTGAGGGGGAGGATTAAAAATCATGCAGTGCGTGCCTTCTCTTCGTAACAAGAGCACAATTTCACTGACCCAGGCTTTATAATTCTCTCCTGACTCCTTTAATTTGGATTCACCAGTCAAGGGAGTGACCGGAAATACTTGCTGAGGAATATGCATCGGAACAATTTGTTGAGCAGGTTGCAAAGCTGGTTGTTGAACCAGGGGGTGCTGCAGTTGCACCATTGGCCTTTGCGTGGCAACATCAAATTGACTTCCTTGCATTCCCCTTTGGCTTTGCCTTTTTCCATCTAGGGAGGATTCAGCACCACCAGGGGGCGTTGAAGACTTAACCTTTGGAGGCAAAGCTTTGGCTTCTAAAGGACTCATAGATAAATCTTTAAAGCTTTGATGGAGCTGCTTCATTTTTTGCTCTAATAATTTTTCTCCGCCAGCAGATGGCAGTGCAGCCTCACTTTTTGGCTGCCTCATCTTTCTATACGTGGCCGGAAGTTCAGTGGACTCAAAGGGATCACGTGACCTCGGTGACGTGTACATATCTCTTTGTTCTGATTCACCAATGAACTCTGTGGGGTGTGTCTTAGGCTGTTGTTTTGAAGACAAGATGGCGTCCTCAGACATTTTGGGAGTGGGGGAGCCCCTCCTACTCCTCTTCATCTCCTCAAAGCACTCTCTCGCCTCCCTAGCATATTTTTCAAACAGCTCTAATTGATAAAGATAGCTTTGCATTTCTTCCTCAGTATCTGGGAAGGATTCATAAACTTCGCTTTCTGCGTGGGAGTGTTTTTTTCCTGCCGGCAGTTGCCGTTTAGACTTTTGCCATTCATCAAGTGTTTCATAATCTCCAAGAGTCTGGGAATGGAGTGGCTTTGGCAAAGTGGGAAGTTTTGGCTTGGCCCCCAATACATCATAATCTCCTGGAGGTATTTTAGAAAGGGGAACCACTGACCTCGTTTCGTAGATCTCGCCTTCTGTAGCTCCTTCCCCCACAGCTGGCTCGGCATTTGGAGAAATTTGTTGCTCTTGAAGTAATTTTGAAGGATCTTGCTTCTCTGTGTCTGAGGGAGCCTCTGTTTCAGACGAAGTGGATCCATCTGAGCTTGTCCCATTTTTCTTCTTCTTTTTCTTTTTCTGCGGCATGGTTAATTAGCCTTAGTCGGTTATCTTAAGATAGCTCGAAGGGAAAGCAGCCGTAAATTATAGCCATCTCAGCTTCCATCAATTAACTCTGTTAGCATTAACCGTCTCTGTTACTATAAACCATCCTCTGCTATCATAAATTGTCTGGGGAAAAACACCCTGGAGAAAAATGAGGTCTATGGACCGGGCTGATTCCCAGCAGCATATCATTAAGATGTTAAGAAAATAAAATAAAAGTCTTTGAGAAGTATATTCTAATTAATAAACAAACTTTAATACGAAAATAATAAAAGTAAATAAAACAGAAGTTAACTAATTGTTACATTTTGATAATAAAAGTTCCGTCTCCCAGTTTCCTGGCAGTCGGACAAAGATCAGAAGGAAAGTTCTGGAATGTGTGAAGACATGCACAATAAATCACTTTCAGATAACTTTTTATGACCTGCGCAATAAATCTTTCTCAGTTTAACTCTTCAGTGTCAGTTTCAGTCAGTTCATGTCTAGCAAACTTTTTAACATCGTGACAGCCATACTGTTAGATTGATAGGCAATTATGGACTATCTTGATTATATCCTCCTTAGAAAGAATATGCTACTGTATGGTTGAGAAAAAGTTCAAACTTCATTCCATGGAAACCCAACAAAGTTCATAGGGAGGGTTTCTTTCTGCTTCTTGGGTCAACAGTGAATATCAGTTATCAAAAATGTAGGTAGAAAATTAAGCAGACAATAGGCAATTACAAAAAGAGAAGCCAACTTTCTGAATTCTGTTTCTTAGCACTCAGTGACTTATAAATAGACTAATGCTCTGAAAACCTGACCTAAATTACTATATATTTTAAATAGCTGTAAAGCTATGCTGAAAAAGGTTCTCAAGTATTGTGATAAATTCAATAAAAAGAAGGGAATTCTTGATGAACTTAAGGAGAAATGAGAGCATTGGATAGTAAATGGACAAATAAAATTACCAATCAAAGAGAATATTTATACCTCAGGGTTGAAATGAGATGTTCTCTCTTACTCTTTCCTCTTCCTCTCTTCTCTCTCTGTCTCTCATCCTCTTTCTCTTTGTCTCTCTTCTCTTTCTCCTTCTTTTCCATTCTTCTGTCACTTTCTCTCTCCTTCTCCCTTCTCTCTCCTCTTTGTCTCTTTCTGTCTCTCTCACCCTCTTTCTCTTTGCCTCTCTTTCTCTCTCCTTCTTTCACACTCTTCTATCACTTTCTCTCCCCTTCTCTATCTCTTTCTGTCTCTCTATCCTCTTTTTTCTTCCTCTCTTCCTCTCTCACACTCTTTTATCACTTTCTCTCTACCGCCCAACCTGTCCCCATACTTATCTTCGACTGATCATGTTTGCAATAATTTACCTTTTCTAAATAGGCGCAGTTCCCTTACTGGACCCCTCGCTCACTCAAACACACACACACACACACACACACTCACGCACAAAACCATTTTTCTTCATTCCAATTTGGATCCTACTAACATTAACTAAAAAAGGTTTTTTAAATTGGATTTTGAATAAATGTGCAATTGTTACAGTTTTGAATTTTACTGTTACTATCTTCCTTCCGTCGTGCAAACCGCCCAGTCACATGACCCCCCAGCCACGCCCACCAAGCCATGCCCACAGAACCGGTAGTAAAAAAATTGAATTCCACCACTGGGTGGGGGGCACTGAGGATTAGTTTGTAGCACCAAGGGGGCAGTGGACTGAAAAAGTTTGGGAACCACTGTGCTAGAGCATTCTTCCCATCCCTTCTTTAGTGTGTCCATCCATTCATTCAGAGACATGGAGGAGGGAGGTTCTTTAGGCAGCTCAGGCATGGGAATGAATTCCATGCCACTGGTAATCTGGAAAGGAGTTAATCCAGTGCTGCTGTGGACTGCATTGTTGTATGCCACTTCAGCGAAGGGTAGCAAGTCCGACCAGTTGTCTTGCTGATAGTCCACATAACACCAGATGTATTGTTCTACCATCGCATTGGCCCTCTCCACTGCGCCATTTGTGCTGGGATGAAATGCTGAACTGAGTCCCTGTGTGGACCCAATCGATCCGAGGAACTCTCTCTAGAACTTGGCGGAGAACTGAACTCCGCGATCTGAAATGACCCTTTTTGGCACCCCGTGCAGGCGATAAATGTGTTTCACAAACATTTTCACTAATTTCTTTGTGGATGGCAGCCCTGAGCAAGCGATGAAATGCACTTGCTTGGAAAACAAATCAATAACTGTCCAGATTATTCTATTAACGCTGCTGTCTGGAAGCTCGACGATGAAGTCCATTGCAATCTCTTCCCATGGTTGGCTAGGGTTGGCCACTCGTTGTAGTAGTCCAGGGGGCTTTCCCGGCCGAGTTTTCATTGTGGCGCAAGTAGCACAGCTTTTTACATAATCTTCCACCTCCGATCTCATCTTCGGCCACCAAAATTGATGCCTGGCAAGGTGGAGAGTTTTCAGGAATCTGAAGTGGCCTCCTAGTTTCGCATCATGACTCTGCTGTAGAACTTGCAGCCTCATCCCTGCAGGGACGTACAGTTTGGACCCCTTCCAGGCTAAGCCATCATTCATCATTAGGATGTCCTTGTTGTTGTTGAACCATGGGTCTGTCTGGAGTGCCGCTTTCAGCTCGGTTATCAGCTTATCTTGGCTTCGAGTGGTGACTTGAGCTGCCTTTTGGTGAGAGGGAGATATGATGGGGTGGATAACTTCTTCCTTCTTACTGTCATATTGCGGTTTTCTCGGCAGAGCATCTGCTAACAAGTTCTTTCCTGTGGGGATGTGTTTAATTTCAAATTTAAACCTTTGGAAGCATTGTACCCAGCAAACTTGTTTGGGGGATAACCTCCGATGGGCTAGAAGAGCTTCAAGGTTTTTATGATCCGTCCAGACCTCAAACAGTATATCCCCCCCTTCTAGGAGATGTCTCCAGGTGAGCATGCTCCATCTGATCACGAATGCCTCTTTCTCCCAAATGGCCCACCTTTCAGTAGCGGTGAGTTTCTTGGAGATGTAAGCGCATGGCAAGAGGTGGCCTTTTTTACTCTTTTGCAGTAGTACCGCAGCTATTGCTACATCACTGGCATCTGTCTGAATTATGAATGGTCTCTCTGGGTCGGGGTGTTGAAATATGGGCTCTTGGGCAAAGGGCCATTTTAATTTCTCAAAGGCTTTTTGACAGTCCATTGTCCACTTTAGCGGTTGGTTTGCTTTTGGCTTTGTTGGGGAAGGGCCCGTCTTTAATAGCTCAGTCAATGGCATAGCTCTCCGCCTCCATTGGCTGTTGTACCAGATGAGTCTTTTCTGGGGGTTTTCTTCATTGCGCTAACAGGTGGTTGGTGCAGTTGTGGAACAGGGGCTGGAGCCCAGCATTTTGATGCTCTGTGGCCAAGCTGACCGAATCGGTAGCACTTTATAATAGGCCCCGAGGAACGAGGGGTTGGTGGAGGCTTTTCAGCTCTCTGCCTCTGTGTTCCGTGGGCCAAAGGTTTTTTGTCAGGGGTTCCGGTCCCAGGCTTTGGATAGGTGTTAATCTCGTGGTCCAGTATGATTGCAGTGGTGTACCAATCTTGGAGATGTTCTGGGACCCCCCTTACAGCACAAGCTTTATTCAGTTTGGGATCTAAGGCCTTTTTGAACGTGTAGACCAAGAGTCTTTCTGGTCAGTATTGTAGTCTTCCAGCTATTCTCCGGAACTCCCAAACTAATTCCTTCACGGGACGACAAGCCTGTTGCAATGCCTGGATCTGGTCTTCAGCATCCACGTGTTGGGCCACATCGTTCAATCAGGTGTGCACCAGTTGGAATAACCCAGTTATATCATCTAGCTCTGAAGCCGCTTCCTCATGGAGCTCCGCTATCCATTGTGCAGCCTCCCCTTCATTCATCCCCTCGGCTATTTCTTGGATCAACTCTCGATCAGACAGGTATTGTGGGCCTACTTGATCAACGTATACACATACTCGATTCAGGAAGTAAGCCAGCTTATATAGGGTCCCGTCAAATGTTGCATGAAACCGGGGGGGGGGGGTTGTTTGTTTGTTTGTTTTTATTGGATTTATATGCCGCCCTTCTCCCAAAGGACTCAGGGCAGCATACAACATTAAAAAACACACATCCCAAAAGTTAAAAAGAAATTAAATATATATCCAAAAAACAAATCGAATTTATAAAACAATACATTTAAAAAATGAGTTAAAATTAACAGGCCAGGCCCCCTTGCTGAAAAAGGCAACTTTTTAGGGTGCGTCGGAAGGACCGGAGGTCAGGGATTATGCGAAGCTCCAGGGGCAGCTCATTCCAGAGGGAAGGCGCTCCCACAGAGAAGGCTCTCCCCCTGTGGGTCACCAGCCGACACTGTCTGGCCGACGGCACCCTGAGGAGGCCAACTCTGTGGGATTGTACCCCCATGACAATCTACGCGGCCGCATTCTGGACCAGCTGAAGCCTCCGGGTGCTCTTCAAAGGCAGCCCCATGTAGAGAGCATTGCAGTAGTCCAGGCGAGAAAGGACAAGGGCATGAGTGACTGTGCACAGAGCATCCCGATCCAGGAAGGGGCGCAACTGACGTACCAGGTGAACCTGGTAAAAGGCCACCCTGGTCACGGTCATCAGGTGTTCTTCTAAACTAAGCCGCGTATCCAGGAGGACTCCCAGATTGCGAGCCTTCTCTGAGGGGGCTAAAATTTCTCCCCCTATCACCAAAGATGGAACAAGGCGTACAAATCGGGATGACGGAAACCACAGCCACTCAGTCTTGGAGGGATTGAGCTTGAGCCTGTTCCTCCCCATCCAGATCCGCACAGCCTCCAGGCATCGGGACATCACGTCGAGGGCATCGTTTGGGTGGTTTGGGGTAGAGATGAAAAGTTTGGTATCATCAGCATATTGATGATACCGTACCCCAAAACCACGGATGATCTCGCCCAGCAGTTTCATATATATGTTGAACAGGAGGGGTGAGAGAACCGACCCCTGGGGCACCACACAAGTGACATGCTTGGGGGTCGATCTCTGCCCTCCAGTCACCACAAACTGCGACCGATCTGACAGGTAGGAAGAGAACCACCGTAAAACGGTGCCCCCCACTCCCAACCCCCCCGAGTCGTCGCAGTAGAATACCATGGTCGATGGTATCGGAAGCCGCCGAGAGGTCTAATAGGACCAGGACAGAGGAACAGCCCCTGTCCTGGGCCCGCCAGAAATCATCGACCAACGTGACCAATGCCGTCTCCGTGCTGTACCCGGGCCTGAAACCCAACTGAAACAGATCCAGGTAGACAGCTTCATCCAGGTACTGGGGAAGCTGACGTGCTACCACACTCTCAACTGGACCATAGTTGGCTAAAAAAGCTAAGTCCAGGGAAGGCTTCTTAAGGAGGGGCCTCACCACTGCCTCCTTCAAGGTGGTGGGAAAGAACCCCTCTCTCAATGAAGCATTGGTAATCGCCTGGAGCCAGCCTCGTGTCACCTCCCGGGAAGCCGAAACTAATCAAGAGGGACACGGGTCCTGCACACAAGTGGCAGCACTGAGTCTCCCCATAATCCTGTCCATGCCTTCGGGGGTCACAGGGTCAAACTCATCCCAGATTGTCTCCTCAAGATTCATCCCTCACCCGAATCTACCCAGTCAGAGTCCAAGCCTGTCTGGATCTGAGAGATTTAATCCTGCAGGTACTGAACAAATTCTTCAGCCCTACCCTGGAAGGGGTCTTCCCCAGTTCCTTCGTTAAGTAAGGAGCGGGTCACCCTAAACAGGGCGGCTGGGCGGTTATTAGCGGACGCGATAAGAGCGGAAAAATGTTGCCGCTTTGCCGCTTCTATCGCCACTAAGTAGGATTTAATATGAATTCTTACTAGTGTTCGATCAGATTCGGATCGGCTGGCCCTCCAGCCACTCTCTAGGCGTCTTTTCCGGCGTTTCATCTCCCGGAGCTCTTTGGTAAACCAGGGAGCCACCCGGGATCGACATCGGGTCAGAGGCTGCAAAGGCAGAACGTGATCCAAGCCCCCAGCGGCCACCCTATCCCAGGCTTCCACTAGGGCTTCGGTCGAGTTGTGAGCAAGGGATTCAGGAAAATTCCCAAGCTCCATCAGGAACCTTTTGGGGTCCATCAGGTGCCTGGGGCGGAACCATCTAGTCGGTTCCGCCTCCCTGCGGTGAGGGGTAGCGGTATGGAAGTCAAGGGTGTTGGATGAGGGTGCACTGGTGGTTGAACAGGGGCAGGCTGTTGGCCTGCTGCCTGGGGTGGTAAGCCCCTTTGTTGGGCCACACCCATTGGTTGGGCAAAAGCCTGTTGAGGCATTGTTGGGGGGCCTGGATCCGGTGGCGGTCCCAGTCTCTGGTTCTGCCCAGGGGCAGTTATCTGGAATGGCACCATCTACTGGGAGGGGGCAGGCATCCACTGACATTGAGCCCATCCATGACCTGGGAAGAAAGCCCACCCTGGGGTTGCTTGATTCATGGGCTCGGAGTCACCCCTTTGCAGCTGGGGGGAGGTGACTGATATTGCCTGTACTCCAGCAGTAAGGGGTTGGTTTGAATCGCTGGTTGCTGTGTGGAAAGAGCCAAGATCTCCACTTCACTGCGTAGCAAATTCTCTGCTAGGAAAGGAGAATGTGGGCTGTGTCAGGTTCTACTTAGGTGGTCCTGAGGGGGTGAGGGGGTTGATTCCATTCATGTTTAGCTGTCCGAATTGGTCTGGGAGGGACATCAGAGAATGGCTGCGTGAGGGTGGCTGGGATCTCCATTCTTCAGACATTGTCCAGTCATCTGTCAGAGCTTCCCTGGTGGCCCTCTCTCCTTCTAGCAGGCATTCTTTAGAAGTTGTAAATCCTAAGGCTTCATCTTGCAGGTCTAATTCCATCTGCGAGGGAAGTCTGGGGGTTGGTTCCTTTCGCCAGGCTCCCAGCTGGACTTCCTTTTCTTTAGCTTCTGCAGCTTCAAATATTTCTTTAGAAGGCGCATAGATAGTATCCCTTCTCTTTTTGTTCCTTATATACTAGTAAAACCTCTGAAAAGATAAGCCTACAACCTATACTACTAAGTTCATACCCCAAACTCTGGAAATCATTCTGCACAGAAAGCACATCTTTTTGGGACAGATCATTTGTTCCAAGAAATAGAATCAACATCACAGTCCTTACTTGCATTCTTGACTATCTTAAGAATATGCCTCTTGTCTCTGTTGGCAGTAGCACCTGGCAGACACCTGATCTCTTTCAACCTCCATATTCTTTCCTAAATTTACACCCCTTATGATTGAGATTACTACATTGTCTGGTTGATTATCTAATGACTCCCTGTCCTTCTGGAACTGGAATACCCATATATTCTTAGCTCTATTATTCTCCAAAATCTTCTGTGAAAATTCCTTGATGGTTGGCTGGAGAATTCCCAGAGTTAAAGTCCATATATATCTTTCAGTTGAGAGACACTGATCTACCCCTTGAGTTCTATCTAGTATAGTAAATCCCTGCTTGTATAGATCTGTTGCTTAGTGCCTGTTGTTGTGTTTTTATGATCAGTGATCGATGCTGTTTTTTACACATATACCACTTTAGGAATAATTATAAAATTGATGATTTCTCACTCATTTCTTTACTACTAGTAGAAACAAAATAAGCAGCCATAAATGTCACCTAAAGTTCTCCTAAATACCAATCATTAGATTAGAAATACCTGCAAGCTGGAGTTATGAAACAGGCAGGGTGCCAGAGCACCTTGAGGAATTAAAATAGTTAAAATGCAATGATAATTATCAGTAACTAAGTCTTGCTCCTAAAGTGAAACTCTTTAGCAGAGAAGTCATTAAAGCTCTCAAAAAAAGAGCACACCCAGGAGAAGCAATCCTTAGATCCATTTGCATCACTTAAAGATACCAGCTGGTCTCATTCACCTCACAAGATATCCTAAGGAAATCATCCAGATTTAAGGAAAGATCACATGCCCAGCCAGAAAGGCAGTAAAAAAATCAGTGCCAAGCTTGCATCCTGCCTCTTGGAAGTACACCTCAAAAGACAATGCCAGATCCACTAAAGCAGGGGAAAAGATCCCCTCCCCTGATAGAAAAAGAAACCATGAGGCAGGAAAAAATGCAAACACAATACAAATAATTAAATCACAACAGTTTAAATCCTTTTAAAACTAAAATACAAAAGCTCATTTCCAGAGCTCACACCCCAGGCAACCCTAACAACAAAGAAAGCAATTAGTGCTAGAATGTAGCAAAGGAGCAAACACGGTAGCTGTTTTTTGTTAAACCATTTACCAGAACAAATGGATACAGGAACTAGCCAGATTTCTCAACCCAGTTTCTTTTCAGGAACAGAGATTAACCTTTTTCCTTCCAAACAAAGCTGAATAGAGAAAATTATCCCATCAATAAACACAAGATTAAACTTCACCAAGCACAGAATTAAATTTCAACAAAAACCAATTTTAGACCAAAACCCAGAAAGGGTACGTATACTCATGTTTCAATGTCAATATTTGTAGCTAGCCAAAAAGCCTTGCTGAATGTCACTCATCTTGGTTCCTTGTCATTAAAAGCTTTTTTCTGGAAGCTCTGTTCTATCATTCAATTATTTCTTCAAAGTGCTGATTGTTGCTTCCCAACTGGAAGAACTCCATCAGGGGAGTATTTCCTCCCAATAGCAGTGTAAAAAGCTTAAAACAACCCTTCCCCTTTAAAAAAGTCAAGCAAATGGCTGAGGAGCAAGTGCAAGTCATGATGGAGGCTTCCTTTCAGGCAATCCTCCTACTGCTCTTGCAACCCCCTGGCTGGCTGTGGTGGGGCCAGGAGGATGTGCATGAGTGGGGAAACCCTCAAGCAAGTGGCTGCCTGGCCCACACGTGCCTTTGCTGCACTTTGTCTGAGCATGGTCACTCACTTGGAGACAGTCTTCCCGCTCATGCACACCCTCCCAGCCCTGCCACAGCCAGCCAGGGGGTCACAGGAGGAGAGGAAGGGGAGGGGGAGGAGGAAGGTCAACTGAAGGGAAGCCTCTGCCACAGTTCTCACACATTCCTCAGCCAGCCTAGATTTCCAAAAAGTTGCCACAAAGAAAGAAAAGGAGTAGCAAAAAGCCTGAGAGGAAATCATGAGGTTGGCTCAGCCTTGGCTTTCCAGGTGAGAGAAAAGAGACAAAGAGACAAACAAAGAGAGTGTGTGGGGGGGGGAGGGAGAGATACACAGAGAGAGATACAGAGACAAGGGGAAGAGACATAGAGAGAGAGATACAGAGAGAGGGGAAGAGGGGGGAGAGAAAGAGACATAGAGAGAGAGAGATACAGCTTGGAGAGACAGACATAGAGAGAGAGACAGAGAGAAACAGAGAGGGGGAGAAAGATACAGAGAAAGAGTGATACAGAGGGAGATGGAGAGGGGGAGATAGAGAGGGAGAGGGGAGAGAGACATAGAGAGATACAGAGAGGGGGAGAGAGAGACAGAGATTCACATACACACATAGACTTAGGGAGAGATGCAGAGAGAGAGATATAAAGAGAGAAGGCAGAGGGGGAGAGAGAGAGACATACAGAGAGATACAGAGATGGGGGGAAGGGGGAGAGATTGGTTTGATTTGGTTTGGTTTATTTGGATTTATATGCTGTGCACAGAGCATCCCGATCCAGGAAGGGGCGCAACTGACATACCAGGCGAACCTGGTAAAAAGGGATGTACAGAGAGAGGGGGGAAAAGGGGAAGATAGAGAGGGAGAGGGGAGAGAGACAGAGGGATACAAAGAGAGAGGAAGAGAGAGAGAAAGGGAGGGGGTCAAAAGGGTTTTGTGATTCCCAGTGTTTTTTAACAACCAGTTCTCTGCCATAATGACTGGCTGGGTAGGCGTGGCTAGGGGGTCATGTGACTGGGTGGGAATGAGTGACTATCTCCAACATGGAAAGGTTTGGATTCCATTCTTTTCTTGTCAGCTTGAATTTTAAAAGCCTCTCTAGCTTCCTTTAAAGCTAATCTAACTGCTGACCATGTGTTTTGTAAAGTATCTAGCCACTCCTTAAGTGAGGGGATAGTGGGTTCTTCTGTGGGTAGTACAGGCATGGGGCTGAAATCCTGGCCTGTTGCTACTCTAAAAGGTACCTGAGTGTACAGTTATTGATGCCATTTCTGCAAAAGGTAAAAGTTCGGTCCAGTTATCCTGTTGAAAATTAATAAAACAACAGACCGAGTTAGTCCATACTAACTCTAGTACCGAATTAGTCTGTTCACAATTTCCGTTACTCTGGGTGTGGTACGAAGAGCTCAACCCCTGGGTGGTGCCAAGTAACTTTTAAAAAGCCCTCCAAAACGTGGAGGTGAATTGGACCCCTCTGTCAGTGATGATTTTCTGTGGGGCTCCACGAAAATGATAAATGTGTAACAGGAATAACTTGGCTAGACTTTTGGCAGTTGGGATCATTTGGCAAGGTATAAAATGTGCCTGTTTTGAAAACATGCCTGTTACAACCCAAATGATAGTATTCCCTGCAGTTTCTGGCAGTTTTACAATAAAGTTCATAGCAATATCTCTGTAGGGTGCTGAAGGTTTGGCTACCTTCTGTTAGAGTCCTGGGGCTTTCCCTTGACATCTTTTAGATGACACACAAATAAGGAAGCTAGCTACATGGCTCTCTGTGTCCTTTTTTTAGTGATGCCCACCAAAATTGTCTTTTAATGAGGTGTAAAGTTTTCACAAAACCAAAGTGTCCAGCTAATTTGGAGTTGTGGCACCTTGCCATTAAGCACAGTCTTTGGCTAGCTGGAACATACAACTTCCCTCCCACCCAAGCTAAGTTATCTTTCATCAGGCAGCTGGATTTGTGGCTCAAAAACCATTCATCGGTGGCCAAAGCTTGTTTAAAAGTTTGGGTGGTGTCATTGTCCATTGTCACTGCGTTAAATTGTTTGCTAGCCTGAACTGAATAGCTGAACTGAAAGAGTTACTGCGCAGGTCATAAGGTCTTATCTGACAATGATGTACTGCGCCTGCTCTTCACACATTCCAGAGACTTTTTCCTTTTGATCTTTGTCCATCTGCCAGGAGGCTGGTAGATAAACTGCTCTTGCCAAAATGTAACAATTAGATAGATTTGTTTTATTTTCTATTTCTTATTTTTGTATTAAAAGTTTGTTTCTCATTAGAATATGTTTCCGGGATTTTATTTTATTTTTCGCACCTTAAAGATATGCCTGTTTGGAAAAAGCCGCGATCTAAGACCTCATCTAGTTCAGGGTGAAATATCTTCCCCTGACAATTAATGGCAGCAGAGATGGTTATAGTTTACGGCTGTTTCCTTCCAAGCTATCTTTAAGAGATAAGCAACCAGGCTAACTAGCCATGCCAAGGAAGAAAAAGAAAAAACACAGACATGAAACGCGCTCTGAAGGATCCATTTCTTCTGACACAGAAATGCAAGATTTCTCACGCTGGCTTCCAACTTCCCAAACTCCAGTAACTGGACTGGATGAAGACCCTGCTGTGGGGGAAGGAGCTACAGGAGGTGAGATCTACGAACCGAGGTCAGTAGTTCCCCCTTCTAATTATGAAAGTTCCCAAATACCTCCAAGAGATTATAACATGCTGGGGGCAAAGCCAAAACGTTCTACGCTACCAGAGCAACTTCACTCCCAAACTCTTCGAGATTATGAAACAATTGATGTCTGGCCAAAGCCCTCGCGGCAACTGCCGGCAGAGGAAAAACACCCCCACGCAGAAAGTGAATCTTATGAATCCTTCTCAGGCAATGGGGAATATATGAAAAGCTATTGTGAACAGATAGAATATTTTGAAAAACAAGCCCGAGAAGCTAGAAAATATTTTGAAAGATTGGAGAGAAGTAGGAGGGGTTTCCCCACTCCCAAAATGTCTGAGGACGCCATCTTGTCTTCTTCTAAACAACCTAAGACACACCCCACTGATTGCCTTAGGCGAATCAGAACAGAGAGATATGTACACGTCACCGAGGTCACGTGATCTCTTTTGTTCTACTTCTTCTGCCATGTACAAAGGCCTGGTGCAGCCAAGAAGTGAAGCTGCACTGCCAACTGCTGGCGGAGAAAATTTATTGGAGCAACAGTTAAAGGAATTGCACAGAACCTGGAGAGCTATCTATAAGTCATCCAGATGCCCAAGCTTTGCCTCCAAAGGTTAAGTCTTCAGCGCCCCCTGGTGGTGTTGGATCCTCCCTAGATGGAACAAGGCAAAGCCAAAGGCAAATGCAAGCAAGCCAATTTAATGTTGCCACGCAAAGGCCAATGGTGCAATTACAGCACACCCTGGTTCAACAACCAGCTTTTCAACCTGTACAGCAAGTTGTTCAAATGCATATCCCTCAGCAGGCATTTTCTGTCACTCCTTTGACTGGTGAGTCAAAATTAAAGGAGTCAGGAGAGAATTATAAAGCCTGGGTCAGTGACATTGCACTCTTGCTTCGCAGAGAAGGTACACATTGTATGGTTTTTAATCCTCCTGCTCAACCATGGACTCCTGCAATAAGAGACCTGGAGACTAGGGTGTGTACAACTTTGCTGATGTCTATGGATACTGAACTGCAGGTTACCTTTCCACCTGATGCAACAGCCCAACAAATTTGGGCTATTTTGGAAGATTGCTACAGGCCCGTTTCAATTGAATCTTCATGTTTGCTCATGTCTGAGTTCCATGGTTCGAAGTTGAAACCTGGTGAACAAATTGGTGGACATTTGACCAAACTGAAAAGAATGAGAAGTGAATTGAGAGAAAGTGGCCATGTAATCGATGATATCCAAATGATTAGCATCATCATTAATTGAATTATGAATGGAAAGATGCCGTTGCAAAGATTAACCACGTGCCTATTGCCCAACGCACGGTTAACCACGTTTGTAGACTTTTAGTGGAGGAGGAAGCTATCAAATTAGCTATGCCACATCTGCAATTACCCCCAGCATCAAAGGCTCCAGCTAGAGGAAGAGGCTATGCTCCAAGGATGCCAAAATGCTACACCTGTAACCGTGTGGGACATGACACCCGGGATTGTCCCCAACGAGTTCCAGCTCCCGTCACATACCAGCCCAGAGGAACAGACTCCAGAGGCAGAGGTAGAAGCGGAAGACAAGGTCGTCGTGGTCCAAGGAGTGATCCACAAGCTCCACTCGCAACATTGGCCATAACCAACGTTCCACAACCTGATCCAAAGTACGACAGACATCTTTTGTGGACTTTAGATAGTGGAGCAGCTGTACACGTTACCCACAGAAAGGAACTTTTCACAGAGATGGGCGAGCCAGAGCCCGAGTATCGAGAACTGTATTCCTTCTCCAACCACACTTGCAAGGTCATGTGAAAAGGAACTGTTTACATTGAAGAGCTCGATACATTCATCCCTGATGTTTATTACATACCTTCAGCAACCAGTAATTTGCTTAGTCAAAGTCACTTGTCTAGAGATTTAAAGTTCCAGGTTCACCACCTCGAAAAAGCAAGTTACATAGTTAAAGATGGAGATATTGTTGCTGAAACCATGCTGATTGGTGTTTATTACTTAAAGCCAAAGCCTAAAGGGCAAGCACAGGCAAGTATGCAAACTCCAAAAAGGGACAGCATGGGCCCAGAGAGAGTTGCTTCAGAGAGAGAACCCGTTGGTATGCCAAAGGCTCCTAAAGCCAACAAACAGAGAAAACAGAAGCAGATTGCTCAGAGCAAACCTGAGGTTCCTCATGAAACTGTTAATGTTGAGAATTCACTAACTGGTAAAACTTTGCATTCCAGGTGTATCCACAAGTGGCACAGAAGATTGGGGCATGCCAGTTTCCGTGTTCTTAGAAAGATGCCGGAGTTCGCAAAAGGTTTGGATCTAAAGGGGTGTAAGGTGTTTTTGGATTGTGCAGTTTGCAGGAAAGCTAAATCCAAAGCAGCTGCAATTCCCAAACACGCTACACGCCTGTCAACACGCATTTTTGATTTGGTACACACTGACATAGTGGGTCCTTTCCCACCATCATTTGGTGGTAGAAAGTATTTCCTAACAATTGTAGATAATCATTCTAGATATGGATTTGTATATCCTATGAGAGAGAAATCAGAGACCTTTCAGATCTTTAAAGACTTTGCAGCTTTTGTTTCTACACAATACCAAGTTTGCATCGCCAGAATCCAGAGTGACATGGTGCAGAATTCATGTCTCAGCGTTTCCAGGACTGGATGCGTAAGAATGGAATTCTTCATCAGACATCCGCTCCATATACACCGGCTCATAACGGAGTCGTAGAAAGAAGACAAGGGGTTCTATAAACAATGATGCGTTGTCTCCTAGAAGATGCCAATCTCGGTAGTATATACTGGGGTGAAGCAATCAAATATGCAAATTACATTGTCAACCGTACTTGGAGCAGTGTAATCAATCAAACTCCTTTTTACATGCTGTATGGCTACAAGTCTAATCTCAAGAACCTTCACATTTTTGGTTCATACGCTATGGTGAACACTCCCTTAAGTCAAAGAAGAAAGGGAGATCCAGTAGCAAAGAGACTGAGATTTATGGGCATTGATGATAATTCAAAATGGTGCAAATTTATTGATCCTAAACATGTAATTGTCATTTCACAATCTGCTAATTTTGAGGAAGACATTGACGGGTCCAGGATTCATTCCAATGATCTTGGAGTTTATTTTCCTAGAGATGATGTTCCAGATGCCACGCAGCCTGATGACAACTCACAGGCAGATATTCCTTCTACCAGTTCTTCACAACCTGATGTTCCATCTTCGCAAGCTGATGCTAGCGATGAACGTGAGGATGAGGACGACGGCGAAGAAGAAGACTGGACTGTTGTTCCGAGATGTTCCAATAGGGTCACAAAAGGAATCCCTCCACAACGATATTCGTGGCAACTGACAAAAACACCATTACCTTTGATTTGCAACGTTACTCTTCCTCCTGAGACATTCACATAAATTAAACAGCTTCCTGATTCAAATGGTATGATGCAATGCAGGATGAAATGGAAAGTTTAAAGAAACTTAATGTATTCACACCTGCAAAACCTCCAGCAAACAAGAAAGTCATTGGCATTCGATGGGTTTACAGAATCAAGAAGAAACCAAATGGTGAGTCTTTATACAAAGCCAGACTTGTAGCTCAGGGTTTCGCTCAACGTTATCCTGAGGACTACACAAACATTTACTCACCAACAGTCAGAACTGAAAGTGTAAAAATTGCTTTAACCACAGCAACTATTCTTGGTTTAGAAGTTTTCCAATTTTTTTTAAAAACAAAGTTTTATTGGTTTTTGGGTGTTTTACAAAAGGAAAAGGTATGGGGAAAGTTACAAATTGTGGCAGCCGCAAACTGCGGTAGGTATACCCCCCCTCCAGACTAATGGTGTACATTTGCATAGCATTCAAATATTACATAATAACATATAGTCAGTGTGGTAAATTCATTAATAATTTCAGTCAATTTGTGTCATGTGGATTTTCTTACTTATTTGTGTGATCTGAGCTTTCTTGATGTCGCCCCATCTCCCCCCGTTGGCAGTGCTCCGGCCCCTCCCGTGTCTTGTGCATCTACTGGGATATCTTCTGGTTTTTCTAGGAGTAATTTATTTTTTTCCATAAAGGCCTGCGCTTCTATGGGTGTATTAATTCTGACTCTTGTCTCCTCCCAGAATATTAACATACCTTCAGGCAGCAACCAACGAAACCACACCCCCTTCTGGTATAATTTATTCGCCAATTGCGAATAATATTTTCTTTTCTCCCTCACTTTCATGGGGATCTGTTTCAGTATGGTTATCTCCTTATCTTTGTATGTCAGGGCTTGTCCCCTTTGTGTTAGAGTTCTAAATACCATGCAGAAATAAATCATTGTCCAAGGCAAAACATCCTTAAAGGTGCAATTTATTCCGCAGGCATGTTAGCACGGCTATGGAAAATTCCAACTCTGAATTACATCCTGTAAGTTCACCCAGTTGAAAGTTCATGATTTATCCCCACACCCACAAATCCATCACATGTTCCAATCATCATCTTCCACGCTGGCATGTATACCCATCTTCTTCCGGCCAGGTGTCGATGTGCGGAGACAAAAGATGACCTTGGCTTCTACAAAAGAATGTCAACAATCCATTCTACAATCCTACTCCTTTCTATTCCCCCCTCCCAACTACTACACTATTGAAACAGCATAGAGAATTATTAAAAAGTGTGGCAGGCCAAAGATCCTAAAAAGAATATAACTACAGGCCTGACAGGCGGCCTCTCCTCAAAAGAAAAACGTTTCCTGCAAAGAGAATAACATAAAAGTTAACATAACAAAATTAACCACCTCTTCTCCACCCAGGGGAACCCCTTGACTTCTTGGGAAACTTCCCATTGAATTGCCTTACTAACTTCCCCACTTTTAGGTTCCCACTGTTCACCCAATTAGCTTCAGACCAAGGGTAACCCTTCCAATGCACTAAGTACTGTAAGCAACCCCTATTCAGCCTGAAATCTACAATTTTTTCCACCTCAGATTGTGTTTCCCCTTCCATCACTAAAGGAGGAGATTGAGCTTGGGTGGATGCTCTTCTGTTAGACCCAATTACTGGTTTCAACAAGCTACAATGAAATTCTGGGTCAATTTCCCCTAGACTTCTGGGTAGACTGAGTTGAACTGTAAATGGGTTAACTATCTTCACTATTGGGAATGGACCAAGAAATTTTAGACCCAATTCCTTGGTAGGCATTTCTAATCTTATGTATTTGGTAGATACAAAAACATTGTCCCCCACACGGTAGGGGTTTTGGAGCGAGTGATGTTGATCATCTTGCTTCTGGTAGGCTTCTGCCGCAACTGCTAGAGCCTTCTTCGTATTCTCCCATCCTTTCTTTAGCATGTCCATCCATTCACTCAAAGACATGAAGGAAGGAGGTTCTCTAGGCAGCTCAGGCATTGCAACCACTTCCATGCCACTGGTAATCTGGAAACCCGCTAATCCTCTGCTGCTGTGGACCGCATCGTTGTATGCCACTTCGGCGAAGGGTAGCAAGTCTGACCAGTTGTTGTGCTGATAGTCCACAAAACACCTGATGTATTGTTCCACCACCGCCTTGGCTCCCTCTGCTGCGCCGTTCATGCTGGGATGAACCTCTGAGCTCAGTCCTTGTGTGGACCCAATGGATCTCAGGATCTCTCTCCAGAACTTGGCTGTGAACTGGACTCCGCGGTCTGAAATGATCCTCTTGGGTTCTCCGTGCAGGCGATAAATGTGTTTCACAAACATTTTCGCTAATTCGTTTGCGGATGGCAATCCTGAGCAAGCAATGAAGTGTGCCTGCTTAGAAAACAAATCAATAATAGTCCAAATTACTTTATGCCCACTGCTGTCTGGGAGTTCCACGATGAAGTCCATTGCGACCTCTTCCCATGGCCGTTTAGGGCTCTCTGCTGCAGGTGCTGTAGGTTCTGGGCTCTTGGATTCAATCATCCACGGCTGGCCTTGTTCCTCCTCCGAGGCCTCCCTCTTGGTAGGACTCTTCGTCACCTGAAGTTGAGGGTCCTCTTCCAGAGGTCGGTTGGGCATTTCCCCCTCTGAGGCCTCCCCCTTAGTTGGACTCTTTGTCACCTTAAGTTGGGGATCCTCCTCTGGAGAATGTCTGCCCTTTTCCTCTTCCAAGGCCTCCCCCTTGGTAGGACACTTCCTCACCTTAAGTTGGGGATCCTCTTCCAGAGGTTGTTGGCCCAGATGACTCTTCTGTGCTGGCATCTGGGGCCCTCTCTTTACCACCATGGCGACTGGTACACACATTTGTTCTTCGGCAATTCCCTCCTCCGAGGCCTCCCCCTTGGTAGGACTCTTCGTCACCATAAGTTGGGGATCCTCTTCCAGAGGTCGTTTAGGCTTTTCCCCCTCCGAGGCCTCCCCCTTAGTTGGACTCTTTGTCACCTTAAGTTGGGGATCCTCCTCTGGAGAATGTCTGCCCTTTTCCTCTTCCGAGGCCTCCCCCTTGGTAGGACACTTCCTCACCTTAAGTTGGGGATCCTCTTCCAGAGGTTGTTGGCCCAGATGACTCTTCTGTGGTGTCATCTGGGACCCTCTCTTTACCGCCGTGGTGGTTGGTGCGGACGTTTGTGGCATTGGGGCTGGAGCCAAGCACTCTGACGCTCTGTGGCCAAGTTGACAACAATGGTGGCATTTAATTGGGCCCCACGAGGAATGGAACCAAGTTACATCTCTAAACTCAGGAACCGTTTCATCACACTGCCTTGCTCTCCAACTTGCAGCTGCCCCCTTGGTAAACCCTTCTTCCATGGTGGAGATTGCTTCTCTGTAGGAAGGTGGAGTAAGAACCTTTTGGGGCATTGCAGATGCACCTTGTCCCGCTTCCCATCTTGCAGGCCTGGCTTTGGTAATCCCTTCTTCCATGTTGGTGATTGCTACTCTGTAGGAAGGTGGGGTAAGAACCACTTGGGGCCTTGCAGGCGCACATTTTCCCGCCATCCACAATGCAGGCCTCTGTTTGGTAATCCCTTCTTCCATGGAGTTTTCTTCTCTGTAGGAAGGTCTGGTAAGAACCTTTTTGGGCCTTGCAGGGGAGACTGGAACCGGTGGGGAGGTCAATCCCTCGGTTGGCCACTGCCCAGCTTTCTGCCATGGTGCCATCTGCTGAGGGAGGGCAAGTGCCCACTGGCATCCCTCCCATCCATGACCTGGGGTTAAGACCCATCGTGGGGTTGCCTGCTTCACAGGTTGCAGCTCAACCAATGATGGCTGGCTAGGGGGTTTTACATGCCAAGGACCCTCCTGCTGGCTTGGAGGAGTTATGGGCCAAGTAGGTGCCCTTTGCTGGCTTGGATGAGTTATGGGCCAAGTAGGTGCCCTCTGCTGGCTTGGAGCATTTCCCCATGCTGATGGCAAAGGAGTTGGTAAGTAGCCACTCTTCCATCCAAGTCCTGGGAGGAAAGCCCAATTTACTGCCCAATTTGCTTCATTTACTGGTTGCAGCCCCATTTGTGGTGGCTTGCAAGTGACAGATGCTGGAAAAATCCCTTCTTCCTGCCTCCTTTGAAATTCCCATTTTGAAAGGGAATCTTTCTTCCAGCTAGTTGCAGGGTGATAAGCCATTTCATTTATTGCCGTCTGGAAGGAGCCCAAACCTCTGTTCTAGGTTTTTTTTTCCAAGCCTTGCTTCCAAGCTGGGGGGGGGGGAAGGAGGTGAAGCGTGCACTCACATTTGAGGTAGAAGAAGTACGTCTGAGATTTTCCTTCATCTTGTCGCGTCTCCTCCTGCATTCCTCCAGATGCAATTAAACTGGAA
The DNA here is from genome assembly GCF_964273705.1 of Natrix helvetica. Lineage (NCBI taxonomy): Eukaryota > Metazoa > Chordata > Lepidosauria > Squamata > Natricidae > Natrix > Natrix helvetica. The sequence goes on along the minus strand of NC_138549.1, from coordinate 53,880,704 downwards.
ACAGCATTCCATTGCCTTTGAAGTTCCGCACTCAGCTTCTTATCACCAAAAGCTTCTCATTAATTCTTCACTGATATTTACGCTGTCCCGGTCAGCATTGGGAATGCCGAGACCCCCATCACCAGATCTTCCATCACCAGCCCTTCCCCCTTGATAGGGGGAGGGTGCTAGTGAAATATTTTAAAGGTGAAGAGTTGGAATAATGTTAGGGTTCTAAATACCATGCAGAAATAAATCATTGTCCAAGGCAAAACATCCTTAAAGGTGCAATTTATTCCGCAGGCATGTTAGCACGGCTATGGAAAATTCCAACTCTGAATTACATCCTGTAAGTTCACCCAGTTTAAGGTTCATGATCTCTCCCCACACCCACAAATCCATCACATGTTCCAATCATCATCTTCCACGCTGGCACGTACACCCATCTTCTTCTGGCCAGGTGTCGATGTGCGGAGACAAAAGATGACCTTGGCTTCTATAAAAGAATGTCAACAATCCATTCTACAATCCTACTCCTTTCTATTCCCCCCTCCCAACTACTACACTATTGAAACAGCATAGAGAATTATTAAAAAGTGTGGCAAGCCAAAGATCCTAAAAAGAATATAACTACAGGCCTGACACTTTGTGTATTCAGAATTTCATCTCTTGTGCTTTTCCTAAGAAATTTAATATGTACCTCCCTGGGGACATTGTGTGTTCTAGCATATGCAGAGTTCACTCTATAAACCAGGTCTATTTCCCACCCCATCTGTTGTTTTTCTTTCTGAATATACTCAGCCAAGATAGTTGTCATGATGTCCCTTATGTTTTCATCATCTGTCTCCATCACATTTTGAAACTTAAGATAAAAAGACATTCTCTCAAACTCTATTTTCATTTGTTGGGTGTCAAGCTCTTTGTTTCCCTTCTGCACGCCTTCCACCCCCCCCTCATCTCAGCCGCCCCCAGCTCCAAGAGATCCAGTCTCTGTGAGTTCTTATTAATTTTTTCCTGGTTCCCTCTAATTTCTTCTTTCATCTCCTTCAGTTGTTTCTTTATTTCCTCTTGTCCCTGTAGAATTTGCTGAAACATTTGATGAAACTCCAAGTCCGTAGTTTTAGCTTGTTTAAAGGCTGTCAATGTTGATTGTGTGCTCGGACTTGAGGTTGCAGATGTCGGGGCAGAGGCAGCAAAGCCAGACTTTCCAGGAGGTGGTCTTTTAGATGTCATTGTTAGTAGTAGAGGGTCCAGTCAGTATAGAGAGGAATCAGTCAGAGTGTTAGAGCAGCCAAGGGAGTCCGGGGGGTAGAGAGACCAGGCACAAGGGAACTCTCTAATCACCCTGGCAGGGAACAGACGTTTTCACTCCAGAAAGTTCAAAGACAAACAGTCCACAAGAGAATTATCCAAATAACACGGAGACAAAGACCGGAAGCCTGAAGCTAAGAGGTGGAGTCAAGTTCACTTTTCATGAAGACAACGGAAGTGTGCCATCTTGCCCTGCCAACTTCGGGTACTGAGGCAACAAATAAAGTTTTCAAAATTCAAAGTTCCCAAGGCTTCCAGATCATATTGTCTTAAAACCTAAAGGTTTAAATCTGAAGATCCATTTAGTTGGAGTGTGACCTCTTTGGTTTGGCTCTCCCCCTCCTCCTTCCCCTGGGGCTACGAGAACGTTTGTTTCTAGCCGCTTGTCCAAGGGGGGGGGAAATCCCCCTCCCCTCCAGCCGCACTTCTCCAAGTTAACCAAAAGTTCCAATTAACACAACTGACAAGTTTTAGAGTTGGTGATAGGTATGAAGGGAGTCTACACCTCACCGCACCGCCGCCGCATCCTTCAGCTTTCTTTTTTTCTTCCGTACAGCCTCACAGCGAAGACGCTTCAGCAAGAAGGGGATACCTGGTTCCTGAACAAAAGTCTTTATGGTCTGAAACAGTCAGGTTTAATGTGGTACTTATGTCTTACTGACAAACTAAATTCAATGGGCTTTATTAAGTCCGAAACTGATGAATGCGTGTTCACAAAAAGATCTAACAATGCATATGAGATAATTCTTGTTTATGTTGATGACATTGTTTACATTGGTCCAAATAAGAAAATGAGTGAGATTTTTGCAAAACGTTTGCAGAGATACTTCACACTGAAATCTTTAGGACACATTAGCACTTATTTAGGTGTTCAGATTGAAAAGACACAGAAGGGGTTTAGTCTTTCACAAGAGGAGAAAATTGACCACATTCTGCATCATTGCAACATGAAAGATGCTAACACAACAAAGACACCCATGCAAACAGATTTTCACAACTTAACACATGAACCAAGTCCTGGGTTCGAGGACCAATGTATTGTTCCACCACCTCATTGGCCCTCTCTGCTTCCCCATTTGTGCTGGGATGAAATGCTGAGCTGAGTCCCTGCGTGGACCCGATCGATTTTAGGAATTCTCTCCAGAACTTGGCGGAGAATTGAACTCCGTGATCTGAAACGATCCTTTTTGGAATCCTATGTAGGCGATAAATTTGTTTCACAAACATTTTCGCTAATTTCTTTGCGGATGGTAGGCCTGAACAAGCGATAAAGTGTGCTTGCTTGGAAAACAAATCAATAACTGTCCAGATTACTTTATTACCACTGCTATCTGGAAGTTCGACGATGAAGTCCATTGCTAACTCTTCCCATGGTCGGCTAGGGTTGGCCACTTGTTGTAGCAGTCCAGGGGGCTTTCCCGGACGGGTTTTCATTGTTGCACAAGTAGCACAGCTTTTTACATAATCTTCCACCTCCAACCTCATCTTTGGCCACCAAAATTGACGTCTAGCGAGGTGGAGAGTTTTCAGGAATCCGAAATGACCTCCTAGTTTCGCATCATGACTCCGCTGTAGCACTTGCAATCTCATCTCTGCAGGGACGTACAGTTTGGATCCCTTCCAGTAGTTTCCATCTTCCTCACTGAACACCTCCGCCAGATCCCAATAGATCTTTGGGACTCGTTGGATTCCCGGAGGTTCAGTGTCTGCTGCGGTTGCTGCAGGTTCTGGATGGGTTGGGCTGTTAGGTTCCAACGTTCCTGGGTGGCCTTTTGGTTCCACCGGTGGTAATGGCCCAAGTCCAATAGTCACCTTTCTAACGCCATCCTCCCACTTTATAGTAGGTTCCCACTTATCCAACCATGCAAGCCCTAGGATAATTGACTCCTGCATTCCAGGGGCCATGATGAATCTGAGGAACTCATAGTTGCGGCCTATCACCAGTTTTACTAACTCAGTGATCTTTGTAGCCGGAGCTCCCCCAATTAGGGTTCCATCCACTTGCTCAAACGGAATGGGATGTTTTCGGGGTCTGGTGCGTATACCTAGTTGCTCCACTATTGACATGCTGATTAAGCATCGGGTGCAGCCGGTATCTATAATCACCCCAACTTCCCCTTCTACCCCCGTTTTCGGTATTTGGAGTTTGGCTTTTATCTGGAAGGGGCGGATAGGTGCACTCACCATTGGGTCGTCTTCAGGGTTTCCTTCCTCTTCCTCCTCTGAGGTGGCCAGGGCATTTTCAGTGGCTCCGCTCTCTGCCCCTGCTGGCTGTTGTGCCAGATGACTTTTTTCTGGTGGTTTTCTGAGGGTTTTCTTGATTGTGCTGGCAGGTGGTTGGCGTGGTTGTGGAACTGGGGCTGGAGCCCAGCATGTAGATGCCCGGTGCCCAAGCTGACCACAACGGTAGCACTTTATTTTGGGGCCCCAGGAACGAGGGGTTGGTGGGGGCTTTTCAGTTTGCTGCCTCTGCGTTCGGTGGGCTAACGGGTTTTTTGCAGGGGTTCTGGTACCTGGCTTTGGATAGGTGTTAATCTCGTGGTCCAGTATGATTGCAGTGGTGTACCATTCTTGGATACGATCTGGGGTCCCCCTTACGGCACAAGCTTGTTTCAGTTTGGGATCTAAGGCCTTTTTGAACGTATAGACCAATAGTCTTTCTGGCCAGTATCGTAGTCTTCCAGATATTCTCCGGAATTCCCAAACTAATTCTTTGACCGGCCGACCCCCCTGTCGTAATTCCTGGATCTGGTCTTCAGCATCTACCTGTTGGGCCACATCGTAAAATCGGGCCCGTATCTGTTGGATGAACCCCGTTATGTCATCTAACTCAGGAGCTGCTTCTTCATGGAGTTCCGCTATCCATTGTGCTGCCTCTCCTTCATTCATCCCCTCTGCTATTTCTTGGATCAGTTCTCGATCCGTCAGGTATTGTGGGCCTACTTGGTCAACGTATGCCAATACTCGATTCATAAAGTGAGCTAGTTTGTCTTGGCTGCCATCATAGGTTGCACGGAACCTTGGGGGTGTGGGAGGAGGAGGGGGTGCTGGTGGTTGAACCGGAGCAACCTGTCGGCCTGCTGCTTGGGGTTGTAAGCCTCTTTGTGGGGCCACACCCATCGGTTGGGCAAAAGCCTGCTGAGGCATTGGTGGGGGGGCTGGAACCTGTGGTGGTCCCAGTCCTTGGCTCTGCCTCTGGGCAGCTATTTGGGGTGGCGCCATTTGTTGGGAAGGGGCAGGCGTCCACTGGCATTGAGCCCATCCACGACCCGGGAAGAAAGCCCAACCTGGATTGGCTTGATTGATGGGTTCAGAGCCATCACTTTGCAGAGGGGGGGAAGTGAAAGTGTTCCAGGCCCCTTTCGGCTGGTTAGTTTTTACTTCCCAACTTTTTTTCACTCCAGGAGGGGGGGGGGTGCTGATTCACTGGTGGCTGTGTGGAAAGAACCAAGGTCTGCACTCCACTGCGCAGCAGTTTCTCTGCTGGGAAAGGATAATGTGGGCTTTGCTAGGCTCCACCCGGGTGGTTCTGGGGGCCCCAGGGGTTTTTGTTCACTCACATTTAGGAGTCGGAATTGGTCCTGAAGGCCCATCAAAGACTGGCTGCATGAGAGCGACTGAGACCTCCATTCATTTGCTCTTCTCCCTATCCTCCAGTCGTCTGTCGGAGTTCCCTTGGGGGCCCCCTCTCCTTCTAGCAGGCATTCCTGAGAAGCAATAAATCCCGAAACTTCATTTCGCAGGTCTAATTCCGTCTGTGAGGAAAATCTTGGTTTCGGTTCCTTTCGCCGGGCGCCCAGCTGAAGTTCCCTTTCCCTCACCTCTGCATGTTGAACTATTTCTTTAGAAGGTGCATAGATAGTTTCGACAAAAATAAGCGATCCATCATCCTTAGCCTTCTCTGCTGCATTCTTTCCTTCCTCCATCTTCACTGAAATTTCGTCCTGCCCAGGATTGGGTCAGAACTGGGATTCAGTACCCCGATGAAAGAAAAAAAAATTATGTGAGAGTTGAAATAATGTCAGCGTTCCAAATATCATGCAGAATTAAATCATTGTCCAAGGCAAAGTTATCCTTAAAACTCCAATTTAATAAGACAGACATTTTGGCATTAGGCTGTGAAATTTCAACTCTAACGTACATCCTGGAATTCCACCCAGTTAAAAGTTCATCATCTATCCCCACACCCCATAATTCATCACATGGTCCAATCTTCATCTTCCACGCTGGCAGTTATGTTGTTATGCAGATTCTGATTGGGCAAGTGATAAGAAATCACGCAAATGTACTTCAGGTTACATGATGTTCCTGAATGGATGTCCTGTTTACTGGCAAGTGAGAAAACAGAGTTTTGTTTCATGTTCATCTACTGAAGCTGAATATGCTTGTGTTTCAGATGCTTGTAATTCTCTAACGTGGTTTGATGCTTTGATCACAGATATCTGGACACATCCGATTCGACCAATCACCGTGATGGAAGATAATGAATCGATGGTTTATATTTCTGAGTCACATTTCACAGGTTCTAGGTCCAGACACATTGACATTCGTTATCAAAACACAAAGCAATTAGTTAAGCAAGGTTTTGTTAAATTGCAATATGTTTCTACACATGATCAGATTGCTGATATGCTCAACAAACCACTTGCCGCAGGTCAACACGAGTATCTGCGAAAGAAGATGTGCCTTAAGTGATGACTTGATGATGTCAGGCCAACTAGCAAAAGAAGGGGTCGGCTTCAGTCCTCCTCATCTATATTGGTCAGCTGCATCAAGGGGGCTGGGGGACAGAACCCTCGTCTTCCTCCGCGTCCACGACCGCTGGGGCGTAGGCGGGGGTCTCCAGGCGGCTTTGGTCATCCAGATCCTCTCGGGGACCCCCCGCCATCCCTTGCTTTTGGGGGGCATTCCTCCCTCCAGTGTCCATGCTGGTGACAATAAGCGCATTGATTGCGTCCCAAGGGCGCTCCCGTCTCTCTGTCTCTCACTCTTACTTCCCCTTGAGGCATCGTCATTAGGGCTGCTGCGAGAAATTCGGCTTTTCGCTGCATTTTTAAATCTTTTTTCTTTTCCTCCACTGCTTCCCTGTTCACAAATGTTTTACGAGCTACCTACACTAATTCGCTCATGGGCTTCCCTAAAGCACCTTCAAGTTTTTGAAGTTTACGGCGTATGTCCGGAGCGCTTTGAGAGATGTAAGCCATAGCCAACATTCGAGTGTTTTCAGGCATAGTGGGGTCTATAGGTGTATACATTTGGTAGGCTTCAATGAGTCTGGTATAGAAAGCTTCAGGGCTTTCGTTGGGTTCCTGGTGGGCAAGGGAAGGTTTTGACACATTGGTGGTTGGTTTGCAAGCCATCCGGATAGCCCTAATAATTAGCTGTTGGAGTTGGCGAAGGTTTTCCATCTGTGGGGGATCGTAAGGATCCAAGTGGGGATCCCGGGAGGGGAAACGCACGTCCATATATTGGGCCAATGTGGATTGTGCAGGGACTTCTGGCTTCAGGATCTGACCGACTGCTATCCTGATTTTCTCCCTTTCTTCTGGATTAAACAGAGTGGTTAGCAGTTGTTGGAGGTCCCTCCAGGACGGATTATGGGTGTCCATGATTGTTTTAATCAGATCCACCACTTCGTTGGGTTTTTCACTAAAAGGGCCATAGTGGATCTTCCAGTTAAGGAGATCCGAGGTAGAAAAAGGAACGTGTTGGAACAAGGGGCTGGCCACCACTTTAGTTGGGTCACCACGATCCACCAGGAGTTGATCCACTCTTCTCAGCGGGGCCGTTATGGTGGGTTCGGGATGCCTAGCCCTAGTGCGCGTGGCTATGGGGGGGGGTCTTGCATCTCCTCAGTTGATATTCCTCCACTTGCTTCCATCCCTTCTCCTGATCCCATCTCCTCCTTGGGTTCTGGGGAATCCAGACGCTCAGTGACAGTTAGATCCTGCGAGCCCTTGAAAGAGCTTGTGGCCGAGAGTACGGAGGATAAAGCATCCAGTCTGTCCTCCATCCAGGTGGCTCCTGAAGCGCCCCCCGATACGCTAGCACTACGCTGGCAGGGGCTACTGATGGTCGGCGATGGGCGAGCAGGCAAAGGTATTGGCCTCGCGGTAGCCACCAGAGGGGCGACGTCTTGGGAGATTTCATAAGGCGGAGGGTGGGGGAGTTCTTCTGGAGCGCTAGGCATTACAGGCTGGATTTTCTTTGGTGGGCATTTTAATGTTAAAGTGTGAGACATCATGACTGTGCACTGTTTATTCTGGCATTTTTTCATCCATGGAGGGGTCTGCGCACCAGATAATACCACACGTCTATATAGGGGGCCTGATCTGGATGCCCCAGTTGGGGATGAAACACCAATTGGTGGACCCTAAGAGTGATTTGGGGATCAAAAGTACCTACAGCTGGCCAGTCAAACCCGAAAGTGGGCCATTCTGATTCGCAAAATACCCTGAGTTTATGCCTACTCCACCTGATGCCATAGTCCTGAGACATAAATTCAGCTTTAAAATGTTGTAACATGCATTGGAGGGGGGGTTAAAGGGGTACTTTTGCTACCACCCATAGTCCTCCCGGGGTCCCAGACAAAACAAATAAATCTTACTCACACGTTCGACCCACGGAGCCGGATAACCACGGTCACCAATGGGAACTGCGAATGCCACACACACACACACACGCTCAGCCGTCCGACCCAGGGAGCCCGATCAGCAGGGTCACCGATGGGAACTGCGAACGACTCACGCACCTGCTACTGGCCCAGGGTGCCCGATCACCAGGGTCACCGTAGGGAACTGCAATAGCCTCACAAAGCACTTGTGCTTAGACAATCCACCCAGGGGTACCTGTTCAGTTAGTGTCGGGGGATCAGCCCGTGCCTCCGGTTCACAACGGAATCCGGGCGTTCTGGTCCGGCTCTGTAACGAGTCCGGCTCTAGTTCAGGGGTGGGGGGGGTGGGGATCCCACAATACTTGCCTGAGTGGATCCCCTCGTCCCGGCCGGCCGGCGTTTTTGGAGCTCCTGGTCTCTAGTCCTTTCTTAGTGGTTCTTGGAGTTGTCAGCCTCTGGTGCCGTAGCCCTTGGTCCCCTGGAAATCCCTCGGATCAAAGGTCCGTTGGCGCCAGGGAAATTCCCTTGGACCAACCAGGCCCCGACACCAGGGTGGACACACCAGAGGGTCCCAAGACCCCTCACGGTCCCGGCGGAAGTCGCCAGAAATGTTGCGGCGGATTGGGACCTAAGACCTCAATTCGCCAGGAACGGGACGTGAAACCACAAGGTTCGAGAGAAAACAGGTTCATTGATGCATCTGAGTTCAGAGCGTTAACACAGCAAAGTCTGAACTGTCCTGGCTAGGCCCAGGACAGGGGTTTTATACCCACCTGAATTCAGGGGGCTGATACAGGCGTGTACTTCTGAGAAAAGGAGGTTCGGGGGGGGGGAGTTTCAAGGGAGGTTACATACCATATTTGATAATATTGCATAGTTATACATAAAAATGTGGAAAGCACCCTTGGAAAAATACATAAGCAGAAGTGAAACCGTTGGCATCAGCCCCCTCCTAATGCAACAATTTATTAATACACAAGCTGACAGATTCAAATCTTGCCCAAGTCACATCTGTTTCCTTTGTCCGTCTCTTGAAACGTTTCGCTACTTCTTGTTTCCGCATAATTTGTAACAGTTACTAAGTAAGCTAAATCAAAGGTTAATAATATGCTAACTTGAATATCCTTCTGATCTAAGGGGGCCTAAGGGGCTCCCCTACCCTTCAGGTAAGGTACCTATTTACCTGCTGCCTCAGTGTCACTGCGTTAAATTGTTTGTTAGCCTGAACTGAATAGCTGAACTGAAAGAGTTACTGCGCAGGTCATAAGGTCTTATCTGACAATGATGTACTGCGCCTGCTCTTCACACATTCCAGAGACTTTTTCCTTTTGATCTTTGTCCGTCTGCCAGGAAGCTGGTAGACAAACTGCTCTTGCCAAAATGTAACAATTGCTCTTGCCACCCATGTAACTGGGTGGGAGTGACACTGAGTTGGCCATGCCCACCCACTCAGATGCCCCACCAAGCCATGCCTACAGAACCGGTAGTAAAATAATTGAATCCCACCACTGGATAGCAACTATTGTATATTCAGACCATGTATAATTGACATTGGATTTTATTATAGATTTTAGTTGTTATTTATTATGTTATACTAGAAGTTTTAAGTGTATATATACTGAGTGCTTTTATTTGTTCTGGTTGCTGGTCTAAGACTGTAATAATAAATTGTAGTAGTAGTAGTAGTAGTAGTAGTAGTAGTAGTAGTAGTAGTAGTAGAAGAAGAAGAAGAAGAAGAAGAAGAAGAAGAAGAAGAAGAAGAAGAAGAAGAAGAAGAAGAAGAAGAAGAAGAAGAAGAGGGTAGTAATCTGTGTTTCTTATTATTTTGGTTAGGTTCTCAGCCACATCTTTGATTTTAGTTCCAGGGACTCTCTAGTCTATAGAAAGCTGGTTCTGTTTCCTTGAGAATTGAATCTCCTATCACCAACACTCACCTTTTTTTTCCTAGGGAGGTTTGGGGTATTTTTCTATCACAGAAGCTTTTTTTTAGGGACATTTAATAATACTTCTTTTCCATGTGTGCATGTTTTCTTCCAGTGAGAGTCCATGAAATTGATTGCTTAGCACCAGTGGGGCTGCATCAGAGTGGGTTGGGTTGGACAGAGGTTTTGTATTAGGTTTGTGTTTTTTCTATGGGTGACATGTTTCCATCTGTCTTCTTCTGTTAATGGATTAATTCTTTTAGAAGTTGTTTTGTCCTTATTATGTTCAATTTGGGCATATTCTTCTTGCAAGGTTTGGTATTACTCATTTTGTTGGTTGAGTTTCAGAGTGGTTAGAGTTTCCTCTAGACCTTTTACTTTTTCTTCTAGTAGCTTGATTAGTTTACATTTAGTACATATATGGTTTGGGTATTCTATGGGCATAAGCATATACATGGAACATGTTCTGCAGATCACAATAGTATCAGTTTCTTTTTCCATGAGTGGATTTAAAAAAAAAATGAAAATGAAAGTATAGAAGGTTTTAACACAGATTTTTAAAAGGGAAAAGTGTCCAATTTAGAATTTTGATATTCTAACAGATCATTTAAAATTTCAAATTCAGGGAAAAAGTCTGACTAAAAATGTAAAGCTCTAACAGTTAAAAAAAACATCTAGTTTAAGGATTTAAAGTTCTGTGGTTCTAAATTGTCTAGTTTAAAAATTTAAAGTTCTAGCAAATCATTTAAATTGTCCAATTTTAAAATTTTCAGTATAGAATGGGCTTTAAGTGCTAGGTTCGTTCTTAGCCTATTCTGAAATGTTCTATAATTATCCCTTTCCTCCCTTCCTTCTTGGGATCCTTTCCCTCCCTGCCTTCTTGTGGGCTTAATTTATCTCTTCCTTCTTTGCCTTTATATATTCCGTACTTGCTATTGTCTACTTGCCTTTTATTTTTTTTGCCTTGTGTCCTGTGTTGTCTTTTTATTCTCCCTTTGTACTTGCTTTTCCCCTGCCTCTACCAGGTATTCAGCTCTCCCTGCTTTTCTCAGTTCATGGCATTTCCCCCCATCCTCAACTGTTGGTCTGCCATGCTGCTCTGTTGCCATTCTCAGTCACTGGTTCACTGATCTGCTGTGCTGAAATGCTCCACACCACCAACAGCCTCAAGTTCCACCAATGCTTTACTGTTGCTTTCCACACTCCCTCTCTGTGTTGCTGTCCGGATTTGCTTCACTGTGCTGTTCCTTGCTGGTGGTTCTCCTTTAGGTTGTGCTGCCACTGCTCCTGGCTCCTCGGTCACATGGCTCCCATTGGCGCCTTTTCTCCCAGCAAACAGGATCAGCTGGATGGCCCATGGTGAGTTCATCTCTTGTCTCCTCTCTACAGCTGGTTCTCCTCCTCCTGCTCTGCTTTCTCACTGGGTTGTCTTTTTCTTTTCTGCCAGTTGTTGCTTTGCCCTCAGTCAACTTGCCTCTCTGAAAAGTTTTGCTGAAAGTTACCTGATCTCACATCCATATTATTAATCTGTTCCTTCATCTCTTCCCAATTGCCTTTCCTCTTTGTGTGAAGTAATAGCTTCCTGAATTGATTGTAACACTAGTTGTATTTCTTTTTGAAAGACATTTGTTTTTTCTTGTTGTAACATTGCTTCTATTGATCTCTGGTTTGATGGGCTAAAGATGCTGCAGAAATAGGTGTGGAGGATGCTTTTCTCCCAATTTTAGTTAAGTTTGGAGCACTTATTCCCCTCTTCCCCCCAACCTACTCTTCCCTTGGTCCCTTTTATCCTCTACAATCAATCTATAATCAGTCTTAAGGTTTTATAAGTCTTATAGTTAGTATAACCATATAACAATATAGAATACCTTATAACCTACAAACAGTCCATCAATACCCTTTAATAATGTATCTCTAAATTTATATCAGCTTTATATAAACTCCAGTATTAAATCTACTAAAAAAGGACAATTCAAAATCAACAGTTTTATAATCCAGCTTCTTCACTCAATATCTCATCCAAAAATGTATATGTTGTTTCACACTTCTTCTCTCTTCCCTCTATTTATTCTGTCAAATGATGATTGTAATCCAAAGTGGCCCACCAAGCACCCCAATGTCCAAATAGTCCAAAAAGTCAAAAGAGTGAAAAAGCCAATTCATTCAGTCACTAAGCAGTCACTAAGCAGTTCCGCAAGTCAGACAATGGTTGTAGTCCACAAGATTCAATAAGTTTCCAAAACAAGTCATCTGTCCCCAAACAAGTAGATGGTCTTGCAGCTCCAGCTATCTTCTTATCTCCTATCTCCTTTTCTATTTCAGTTTCCCCCCTTTGTTTCCAAGTTTGCTCCAGCCTTCATAATACCCCCTTTTCACCACTAGAAGTCATTCCAGCTCTATCTTCCAATTTATAGAGTGAAAGCTTAACTTCCTTTTCTCAGATGATTTAAGCTTAAAAGATCATTCCAAATATTCAAAAAATATTCTTAATTTTTTATTATTTCCTCTTCTTTTCTAAGCTACTATAGTGTTCCAATCCAATCTTCTTCTTACATTTAGATATATATCTTATATTTATCTTTTTTTGTCTCTGTCTCTTTAAGTATTGAATCACTGCTTCCTTTGGGAGGAGAGAATAAAGATCCCTTCCTCTCCCTTCTAAAGAATTTCTTAGCTTCAAAAATTGTTTTGTTTTGGGAATAAATCTTCAATTGGTAGAAAAAGAATAAAATCTCACCCAGTTCCAGCACACTGCCCATGAATCATGCTCCTTTTTCTAGGTTGTCACAGCTTCAGACAGACCATACCAGTATGGCTGTTCTTTCCTCCATTGGTCTAAAGGGTGCCCTTGGATCAAGCGGGAAGACTGCTGTCTCCATGTGATTAACCCCCCCCCCCCAGAGTGACTTTGGCCCCCTTAGAGCCCCCAGGTAGAGAGCAATCAGCCAGCCTTAGCAGAGCCCCACTTTCTACTGGCAGTCTTGCCACAATGTCAACCAGAAGTCATTGTGTTGTTCTCCTTCCATAAGGAGGGCTACCTATTTTATAGGGCAGGCTGGGCAGGCTGAAGAGGAGACACTTTCTCAAGCTTGAGTAGGCTAACATGAAATACTGGGTGGATCCATATAAGGTTTGGGGTAGGTCCAATTGTACAGTAACCAGATTAATATTCTGACAATTGGGAAGGGGCCCACATACTTTGGTCCCAACTTCTTTGATTTTTGGGTAGTTTGTAATTATTGGGTGGATACATTTTATCCCCCACTTGGAACTCTTTCAGTTTAGCCCTCTTCTTATCAATCTGCTTCTTATGGGTTTGATATGCGCCATCCAGTGCTTTACATGTGAATGGGCAAGTGCATTGCAACTATTCAAATCACTCCACTAAGGAGGGGATCAGAGCAGAGGTTCCTCCTGGTTTGAACCGGTTCGACGGAATAAGTAGTAACTGGACTGGACACGTGACTGCACCGGTTGTATCCTCAGTGGCGCTATCTTGCTTTTCTGTTCTGCACATGCGCAGAACAATCTTCATTGAAAAAATGCACTCCCCCCTTTTTAATGTTTAATGTTGTGCATGTGCGCAGACCTTTTTAAGTGCAAATGTGCACACACATGGAGCTGTGCCCATGAGCAAAGCACGCACACACACACAAAAGTTTTTGGCCTCTGAACTGGTACTAATGCTGGCAGGAACTCACCCCTGGATCAGAGGCTTCTCTTGAGGCAGTTCTGTATGGGGGGAAAGTTCTGACTAGAAGCAATGGAGTGAAGCTAGTACTATTTTGTACATAATTATTATAAGTGACCTCTGCAAAAGGCAGCAGGTCAGCCCAATTGTCTAGCTGATAATTTACATAGCATCTAAGGCAGAGGTGTCAAACTCAATTTCATTGAGAGCTGCATCAGGATTATGTTTGACCTTGGGGAGCCAGGGGGCATGGCTGGGTTGGTGTGGTGAGGGTGAGCATATTCAGCTTGACATCACTTGTATCAGGGGCACCTGTAGTGGTCTGGGTTGGGCTGGAGGGAGCCATTGCCTCTAGCATAGGAAGGCGAGACCAGGGAGAACACCAAACACTTGTTCTTCAGAGGAGCCTCACTGTCCCTCTCAGGCCACATGGAGTACCACTGGACACAGTAGTGGGTTCCTACTGGTTCAGCTGAACCAGTAGTGGTTTGGTGGTCTGGGTCACTAAAAACTGGCAGCGACCCAGGCCTGCCATGTCCCCACAACAGTTCCCTGGGTGGCGCCAGTGGTGGCACCATCTTGTTTTTCAGTTCTGCACATGCGCAGAACAATTTTAATTGCACTGTGCATGTGCACACAGTGTGCATCAAACATGCATACAAGCAAACCAGCAGTAGTGCCTGTCGGAACCCATCCCTGCCTGGACAGTGGTGCAGGCTGTCCAGAGCCCTAGGGAGTGGAGGCCAAGTGCTCAACCTGGCCCTTGAGCTCCTAGGGCACCGGTTGATGATCTCTGGAGGGCCAGAGATAGGGGTTGTTCCTCTATCCTGGTCCTATTAGACCTCTCGGCGGCTTTTGATACCATCGACCATGGTATCCTATTGCGCCGGTTGGAGGGGATGGGAGTCGGAGGCACCGTTTTGTGGTGGTTCGCCTCCTACCTCTCCGACCGGAAGCAATGTGTGTTGACAGGGGGGCAGAGGTCGTCCCTGAGGCCACTCACTTGTGGGGTACCGCAGGGGTCGGTCCTCTTGCCTCTCCTGTTCAACGCATATGTGAAGCCGCTGGGTGAGATCATCCGTGGCTTTGGGGTTGAGTACCACCTGTACGCTGATGACACTCAGCTGTACATTTCAACCCCAAACCACCCCAACGAGGCTGTCGAAGTGATGTCCCGGTGTTTGGAAGCCGTCGGGGTCTGGATGGGGGACAACAGACTCAAACTCAACCCCTCCAAGACCGAGTGGCTATGGGTACCGGCACCTCGGTTCAGCCAGCTGACACCATCGCTGGCCATAGGTGGCGAACAACTGTCCCCTGTGGAGCGGGCGCGCAATTTGGGCATCCTCCTTGATGCCCGGCTGTCAATGGAGGACCATGTGGCAGCCGTGGCAAGGGGGGCGTTCTACCAGGTTCGCCTGGTGCGCCAATTGCGCCCCCTACTGGACCGGAGTGCCCTGCGCACGGTCACTCATGCGCTGGTGACGTCTCGCCTGGACTACTGCAATGCCCTCTACATGGGGCTTCCCTTGGGACGCATCCGGAGACTGCAGCTAGTTCAGAACGCAGCCGCGCGGGTTATCATGGGGAGTACACGTTACTCCCACGTAACACCGCTCCTGCGCGAGCTGCACTGGCTACCTGTGGCCTTTCGGGTGCGTTTCAAGGTATTGATTACCATCTTTAAAGCGCTCCATGGCATAGGACCTAGTTATCTGCAGGATCGCATCCTACCACACACGTCCCTGCGACCTATCCGCTCACACAGGGAGGGACTCCTCCTGGTGCCGTCCGCTAGGCAGTGTCAGCGGGCGACACCTAGGAGTAGGTCCTTCTCTGTGATGGGCCCAACCCTCTGGAATGACCTCCCCCCCGACATTCGAGCCACCACCGACCTCCGTTCCTTCCATCAAAAGTTAAAGACTCACCTATTTCAATCAGCTGGCCTGGCACTCTCTTAGTTTTACCTCCCGGGGATTTATTTTAATTGGGTTTGGGTTTTTAATTGGGGATGTTTTTAGGGTTTTAGAATATATTTATTTCTTGTACAGCCTATCTCCTCCATCCAAATGTATTTAATTGTTTTATGATTGTATTTTTATCTGCATTGACTGTACACCGCCCCGAGTCCCTTTTTGGGAGAGGGGGCAGTCTAGAAATCCAAGAAATAAATAAATAAATAAATACCCCACAGCTCAGCCCATGTCCAGCCCCACTTCTCCAAGAGGGTACCCAGCTGCTGCTGTACTTGCCCTCCTTGACCAGGTTGCTCATGGTGTGTGTGGGAGGGCAAAGTGTGTGAGTCAGAGGGAGGCCCACTACCTCTCCATGCAAGGAGACTTGGCTTTGTAACCAAATCATCCTCAGCAATAGCGGAGGGTCAGGAGAGGTCAGGAGGAGGGGACAAGGGAATGGTGAAAGGCAGTAGGGCTGCTGGTGGTCAAGTGGTAAGGCAGGACTTTCCTTCCTTCCCTCCTTCCTTCCTTCCTTTTCTTCTTTTTCCTTCCCTCTTCATTCTCCTTTCTCCTTCCTTCCCCTCTTTTCTTCTTTTTCCTTCCTTGCTCTCTTCCCATCTTTCTTTTTCTTTGTCTTTCCTCTTTCCCTTTCTCTTTTCTTGTCCCTTATTGAATGCTCAAATGCAAAAGAGGAAACATTTCTCCTTTTGTTTTGCTTTGCTTTTAGTTTATTTTATTAGGCCTCTGCCAGTGAAAATGGAGTCCGGGGTGGCCACGTGGGCTCCATTTTCACTGACAGAGGGCTATAGAAGGCCATCCTGGCCAAAATCAGGGATTGGGGAGGCCATGCCTGCCCTCTGGGCTCTATTTTTCCTGGCAGAGGACTGCAAGAGGCCGTCCAGTCTGGAAATGGGACCTGGGGGGAGCTGCGTGCAGCCCCTGACCTCCATTTTCACTGGCAGAGGCATCACAGGCCACTCTTTCACTGTTTTCAGGGCAGCCCGATGGGCCAGATTTAAGCACCCTGTGGGCTGGATCCGGTCTGTGGGCCTTGAGTTTGACATCCCTGATCTAAGGTATTGTTCCAGAACCAATTTTGTCCATTCATAAGTTCCATTATTTTGAGGATGGTGGGTGGAGCTTAATCTCTGGGCAGAGCCTAACAGTTTAAGGAATTCCCACCAAAATTGGGAGGTGGCTTTCACCTCCCTATCTGAGATAATGCAATCAGGAACATCATGTAACCTATACACATGTTGAATAAACAGTTTAGTGAGCCCTTTAGCTGAAGATATCTTAGGTCATGAGGCAAAATGCACCTGCTTGGAAAATGAATCTGTAACAACCCAAATGACTATATTTCCTCCACTCTTAGGCAATTCTAGAACAAAACCCTTATATATATCTTTTCAGGGGGCTCTAAGTTTGACAACACTCTGGAGAAGCTGAGCAGGCTTTCTGGAAGGCTATTTAGCAGCAGCACAAATAGGACAGCTGACAACATAAATCTCAATGTCCTTTTTCAACAAAGGCCATCAAAACTGCCACTTGACGTGGTGTCAGCAAAACCAAAATGTCCACCAGCTTTCGAATCATGGGCCTGCTATAGAACAGTCCCCTTCAAACTGGTGGGCATGTATAACACAATCTTGCATACTTTACTTCTTGGTGTGTGATAAGAACCACTCATCATTCTTTAGTGCCCCCTTCAGTTCCTCGCAAATTTCATTAGGAAGTTCAGACTCCAGTTTTTTCTGATCACTGGTAATCACAGGAGAAGCCAGCTGCTTGGAAGGGATGACTGGTCAGATCACTTCAGGCCTAACCCTGTTGTATTGACGCAATCTGGATAAAACATCAACCATAAAATTCTTTCCCTCAGGAATGTAGCACGGTGCAAAATTAAACCAGTTAAAGTATTGTGCCCAATGGACTTGTTTAGGTGACAATTCCGGTGTGGTTTTCAGGGCCTCTAGATTTTTCTGGTTAGTCCACACTTCAAAAGGCTGTTTTGTCCCTTCTAGGAAATGCCTCCAAGTTAATAGTGCCCATTGTACAGCAAAAGCTTCCTTCTTCCAAATTGCCCATTTCCTCTCAGTCCTCAGTTAGTTTCCTAGAGTTGTAAGCACAGGGTTGTAAGGCCCCCTTGGTGTTTGCCTGAAACAGCATGGCTTCTACAGTTGCATCACTAACATCGGCCCTGGATCACAAAACAGGGCATCAGGGTTGGGGTCTTTAAGTATGAATTCAGCCACAAACAACCTCTTGAGCTTTTCAAAGGCTGTTTGGCATTCCATCATCCACTCAAGGGGTTGGCTGGGCTTAGGCTTGGTTTCTCTCTTAGTTTTCTTTTTTTTATAAAAGTTTTTTTATGTTTAATTTTCAAAACAAACACAACACATAAAATCTTCCTTCTTTACATACTGTAGAAAGTGTATCAGTTGGTTACAAAAGACTTTCGTGCATCTCTTCCACAGTCATCAAGCATAATTCATATTAACTCAAGTGTCATGCCTGTAGTAATATTCTTTTTAGGATCTTTGGCCTGCCACACTTTCTTATAATTTTCTATGCTGTTTCAATAGTGTAGTAGTTGGGAGGGGGGAATAGAAAGGAGTAGGATTGTGGTATGTATTGTTATGGATTTTCTTAGAAGCTCAAGGTCGTCTTTTGTCTCCGCACCTCGACACCTGGCCGGAAGAAGATGGGTGTACATGCCAGCGTGGAAGATGATGATTGGAACATGTGATGGATTTGTGGGTGTGGGGATAGATCATGAACTTTCAACTGGGTGAACCCACAGGATGTAATTCAGAGTTGGAATTTTCCATAGAGGTGCTAAATTGCCTGTAGAATAAATTGGACCTTTAAGGATGTTTTGCCTTGGACAATGATTTATTTCTGCATGGTATTTAGAACCCTAACATTATTCCAACTCTCTCCTTCAAAATAATTCACTAGCACCCTCCCCCTCTCAAGGGGCGAGGGGCTGGTGATGGAGGAAGTGATGGGGGGGGGTTGCTGCATTCCCAACGCTGACCGGGACAGCGTAAAATAGCAGCGAAGAAATAATGAGAAAGGTTTTGGTGATAAGAAGCTGAGTGCCGGAACTTCAAAGGCAATGGATTGCTGCTTCCAGTTTTATTTCATCTGGCAAGAGGACGGAGGTCTTTACAGCCCGAAAAAGACTTTTCTACACCCAGTTAGAAGATGAAAAGAATGGAGATTCAAGCCATCCCCACGCCTGGACCTTTCGAACAACTAACTGTGAGTGCATGCTCCCCCTCCTTCCCCCCAGCTTGGAAGCAAGGCTTGGAAAAAAAAACCCTAGAATGGAGGTTTGGGCTCCTTCCAGACGGCAATAAATAAAATGGCTTATTACCCTGCAACTAACTGGGAGAAAGATTCCCTTTCAAAATGGGAATTTCAAAGGAGGCAAGAAGGAGGGATTTTGCCAGCATCTTTCACTTGCAAGCCACCACAAATGGGCTGCAACCAGTAAATGAAGCAAAACCAGATTGGGCGTTCTTCCCAGGTTTTGGATAGAAGAGATGCTACTGGCCACCTCCTTTGCCATCAGCATGGGGAAATGCTCCAAGCCAGCAGAGGGCACCTACTTGGCCCATAACTCCTCCAAGCCAGCAAAGGGCACCTACTTGGCCCATAACTCCTCCAAGCCAGCAGGAGGGTCCTTGGCACATAAAACCCCCTAGCCAGCCATCATTGGTTGAGCTGCAACCTGAGAAGCAGGCAACCCCGGGAAGGGTCTTAACCCCAGGTCATGGATGGGAGGGATGCCAGTGGGCACCTGCCCACCCTCAGCAGATGGCACCATGGCAGAAAGCTGGGCAGTGGCCAACCGAGGGATTGACCTCCCCACCGGTTCCAGTCTCCCCTGCAAGGCCCAAAAAGGTTCTTACCAGACCTTCCTACAGAGAAGACATCTCCATGGAAGAAGGGATTACCAAACAGAGGCCTGCAGTGTGGATGGCAGGAAAATGTGCGCCTGCAAGGCCCCAAGTGGTTCTTACCCCACCTTCCTACAGAGTAGCAATCACCAACATGGAAGAAGGGATTACCAAAGCCAGGCCTGCAAGATGGGAAGCAGGACAAGGTGCATCTGAGTGTCAGAGTGCTTGGCTCCAGCCCCAATGCCACAAACGTGCGCACCAACCACCACGGCGGTAAAGAGAGGGTCCCAGTTGCCACCACAGAAGAGTCATCTGGGCCAACAACCTCTGGAAGAGGATCCCCAACTTAAGGTGAGGAAGTGTCCTACCAAGGGGGAGGCCTCGGAAGAGGAAAAGGGCAGACAATCTCCGGAGGAGGATCCCCAACTGAAGGTGACAAAGAGTCCAACTAAGGGGGGGGGCTCAGAGGGGGAAATGCCCAACCAACCTCTGGAAGAGGATCCCCAACTTCAGGTGACGAAGAGTCCTACCAAGGGGGAGGCCTCGGAGGAGGAAACAGGCCAGCCGTGGGTGATTGAATCCAAGAGCCCAGAACCTACAGCACCTGCAGCAGAGAGCCCTAAACGGCCATGGGAAGAGGTCGCAATGGACTTCATCATGGAACTCCCAGACAGCAGTGGGCATAAAGTAATTTGGACTGTTATTGATTTGTTTTCTAAGCAGGCACACTTCATTGCTTGCTCAGGATTGCCATCCGCAAACGAATTAGCGAAAATGTTTGTGAAACACATTTATCGCCTGCACGGAGTACCCAAGAGGGTCATTTCAGACCGCGGAGTCCAGTTCACAGCCAAGTTCTGGAGAGAAGTCCTGAGATCCATTGGGTCCACACAAGAACTGAGCTCAGAGGTTCATCCCAGCATGAACGGTGCAGCAGAGGGAGCCAAGGGGGTGGTGGAACAATACATCAGGTGTTTTGTGGACTATCAGCGGGACAACTGGTCGGACTTGCTACCCTTCGCCGAAGTGGCGTACAACGATGCGGTCCACAGCAGCAGAGGATTAGCGGGTTTCCAGATTACCAGTGGCATGGAAGTTGTTGCCATGCCTGAGTTGCCTAGAGAACCTCCTTCCATAATGTCTTTGAGTGAATGGATGGACATGCTAAAGAAAGGATGGGAGAATACGAAGAAGGCTCTAACAGTTGCGGCAGAAGCCTACCAGAAGCAAGATGATCAACATCGATCACTCCTAAACCCCTACCGTGTGGGGGACAATGTTTTTGTATCTACTAAATACGTAAGATTAGAAATGCCTAGCAAGGAATTGGATCCAAAATTTCTAGGTCCATTCCCAAATGTGAAGAGAGTTAACCCAGTTACGGTTCAACTCAGTCTACCCAGAAGTCTAGGGGAAATTGACCCAGAATTTCATTGTAGCTTGTTGAAACCAGTAATTGGGTCTAACAGAAGAGCATCCACCCAAGCTCAATCTCCTCCTGTAGTGATAGAAGGGGAAACACAATCTGAGGTGGAAAAAATTGTAGATTTCAGGCTGAATAGGGGTCGCTTACAGTACTTAGTGCATTGGAAGGGTTACCCTTGGTCTGAAGAGAATTGGGTGAACAGTGGGAACCTAAAAGTGGAGAAGTTAGTAAAGCAATTCAATGGGAAGTTTTCCGAGAAGTCAAAGGGTTCCCCTGGGTGGAGAAGAGGTGGTTAATTTTGTTATGTTAACTTTTATGTTATTCTCTTTGCAGGAAACGTTTTTCTTTTGAGGAGAGGCCACCTGTCAGGCCTGTAGTTATATTCTTTTTAGGATCTTTGGCCTGCCACACTTTCTTATAATTTCCTATGTGTTTTAGTAGTGTAGTAGTTGGGAGGGGGGAATAGAAAGGAGTAGGATTGTGGAATGTATTGTTATGGATTTTCTTAGAAGCTCAAGGTCGTCTTTTGTCTCCGCAGCTTGACACCTGGCCGGAAGAAGATGGGTGTACATGCCAGCGTGGAAGATGATGATTGGAACATGTGATGGATTTGTGGGTGGGGGGATAGATCATGAACTTTCAACTGGGTGGAATTCTAGGATGTACATCAGAGTTGGAATTTTCCATAGAGGTGCTAACATGCCTGTAGAATAAATTGGACCTTTAAGGATGTTTTGCCTTGGACAATGATTTATTTCTGCATGGTATTTAGAACCCTAACAACTTCTTTCTGCTGTTGAAATTGTGCCATTATCTCCAGCTAACAAACACTGCTGCTCTAGCTTAGAAGGTTTTAACAGAATTAAGTGTCACAATAACATTTCACCTTTACTTCAAAGGAACATTTGTGTGCTTTTCTTTTTATCACTCTCTATAAACTAGCTGTGAGACCTTGAAGTGCCAAGCCAGGATAATCAGTGAAAAAAGTGTTTCGTTTCCAATACACAAACTTCTAGCCTCTGAGTAGCACTGTTGCAATGTATTTCTTTGTTTCTTTTTGTATCTTTTTTGTATTTCAAGTTTTAAAAAATTCCGATTCTTAATTGAGTTAGAAAAACACTCACAGTAATGAAAGAGGGGAATTTTAATCCATAGATTATAGAGAATAGTAGAAGAAAAAAATAGAAGAAGGAAACTTAATCCATTCATTTTAAAAGACTTGCATAAATTCCATCCATGAAGATAGCATTTAAAAAGTAAAATAACCCACTGTCCAAAACCAGTTCAAATTTAATTCTGCCACTTATTTCTTCTGTTCTCCAATTTAAATTAACTTTAAGGTTTTTTTAATAGGCAGTCACTTTTAAAACAGTAAAAATTCCTGACTTCTGGTTCCAGTTGTGGTACGCGACGGGCAAGCTTTGCTCGCCCCCACGCACTCCTGGTGGGCTCCCCTTTGATCGGGGGGGCACAGGACCCCCTGGAGGGGCTCCTGCCGAGGGGGCGGCATAGCAGGGGATCTCCTGTGTTGGCGGCGGCCGGGGGGGTCCCCCACATCGCCCTAGGCACCAGGAGGCAAGAGGGGAGGCGCCGTGGCGTCTTCGCGTTGAGGCAGCCGGATGAAACCCAAGATTCGAAGGACGCAGTTGCTGTGCGGTGAGATGGAGATTCCCCCCATTCCCTTTGATGATTGAATGAAAATAAACAGACTGACAGCTATTTGGAAAGATCTTCAATTCGTGGCTGGGAAGTGTGATTGGAGGGAGGGGGGTTCCCCCCCCCTTGGACAAGCGGCTTGAAACTGTTTTGCTCCCTGCCCCCAGAAGAGGAGGAGGGGGGGATCCTTGGAATGGAATCACCCTCGTAGCAAAAAGCAGATTTCCTTTACTGCAACTGTGAAATGAGGTGATGATCTGTTGTATTTTGAAAACTTTGAAAACTTTTGCCTTGGTATCCTGGAGCTGGCAGGGCAAGATGGCACACTTCCGTTGTCTTTATGTACTTTGAAATTTGACTCCACCTACAGAAGTTGCTGGTATTTTGTCTTTGTCTCCGTGGCACTCAGAGAAGTCTCGTGTTACATCTTAACCTGGTCTTGGAACAAAGGACTTTATTGCTTTATTACCTAGGTCCCTATTTGTCTGGGCTCCTTTGCCTCGCGATCTCTCTCGGCTACCCACCTCCCCAGCTGCTTCTTTTCTGTACTGACATTTTCTCTGAGCTTTGATTACCACAATGCCACCCAAAAGACCACCACTAGGGAAGCCGGGATTTGCGGGCTCCGCCCCAACATCCTCAACGTCCAGCCCCAGCGGACAACAGACACTAACTTCTTTGTTCCAGCCCAAGCCCTCTGAGGTGGACTTTCAACAGATGTTTGAACAACTCTTAAAGGGGCAGGAGGAATTAAAAAATCAATTGAAAGAAATGAACGAGCATATCAGAGAGAATAAAGACCATGTGACCCAAAACTCAAAGAGACTGGAACTTTTGGAGGAGGGAACGGCTGAGATGAGAAGAGAGGTGAAGGGAGTGCAGAAAGGAAATCAAGAACTGGAGAACCACCAGATAAAAATGGAATTTGAACAAATGTCCTTCTTTCTTAGGTTCCAAAATGTAATTGAGGCTGATGATGAAAACTTGAGGGATATTATGGCAAATTTGTTGGCTGAATTTATTGGAAAAGACAGACAACAGATGGGGTGGGACATGGACCTGGTTTATAGAGTAAACTCAACATATGCTAGAAAACACAATGTTCCAAGGGAGGTACACATCAAATTTCTTAAAAGACCACAAGAGACGAGATTCTGAGTGCACAAAGGGGGCAAACATTAAAATATAAGGATAGAGAAATAGCCATTCTGAAACAGATCCCAAAGAAAGTTAGAGATAAAAGAAAAAAAACATTCGCTTTTAGCGAATAAATTATACCAGAAAGGGGTGTGGTTTCGATGGCTGTTGCCAGAAGGTATGCTAATATTCTGGGAGGACACGAGAGTTAGAATCAACACGACCATTGAGGCTGAGGCCTTTATGGAAAAAAATAAAGTCCTCCTAGATAAACCTAATGACACTACACTGGACATACAGGACACGGGAGGTGCCGGAGCCCTGCCGGGGGGGGGGGGGGGAGAAGAGGCAACATTGACAAAACTCAGATCACAAAAATGAACTTGAAAATCTGTGTGATATAAAATGATTGAAATTATCTTAAGATAAAACTATTGCTGACAAAATAGTACTTAGTAATAGCAAACCAATGTATTAGTAAATGAAAGTTATGAGAATGGGGGGGAGGGCCATTTTTTGCATAATGTAACTGTCAAAATTTGTACTTCATCCATTACCCCTTTCCTTGAATATTTTGTTTTAAAAACCAATAAAATTTTGTTTAAAAAAAAAACAGTAAAATTCCTCATCAGCTGGAAACACTTTCTCTTTCCATATCCTTTCGTTTTGGAGCCGCCCTGACTTCATCAGCCAAATGGCTGGATTTTTTGTCACTGGCTTGAAGAACTTATCTTGGATCAATCAGGGACTTTGCGATGTCCCTGAGATCAGCAAGATGTATTCTTCCTGCGGGATAGTTTAGGTCCATTTGGACCACTTAGTGGCAAAAGTATCGACTGCGATCTCAGAGCATTGAGATCGCACGTTGTATCGTTGCAACTTCGGCTCCTCCTCTCAGTTTCTCTCTTAGTTTTCAAGAGGTTAGTGATGGGTAATGCAATCTTAGCAAAAGGAGGGATGAATGGTCTATAAAATTAGCAAAACCCGGTAAACTCAGACCTGGAAGCCATCTTTTACCTTTTGGACTTCAAGTCTGCCACATTTTCTACTGTGGGAAAATGGGAGGGAGGATTTTACAGAGTGTGGGTTATATGTAACCATAACATTATTTCTCAGAAAGTCAAGGTCAACTGGCCCTGCAGCTGTGATAAGGTGACTGGGAGGCATCTCCAGATGGTGTTTGATTGGATCATCTGATGGACTTGTGGGTGCTGGGCAGGGACTTGAACTTTCTTTTGGGTGGGGAAAACCTGAAAACTTTCAGATTCAGGTTTTCCCAGATGTGCCAATATGACATCTCTAATAAAATGGAACTTTGAGGAAATTCAAGCCTCAGAGTGTTCTTTCATTAGAGGTGTTACTTGGAAACTTGACATTGTAACTGCTTTCTAGAGTGTGTGGGGGCACCCATTCCAAAACCGTCTTTTCAGGGTCCATTTCTATTTACTCATGTGATATGTGATAGCACAAGTAATCAATTTTGTCCTTGTGAAACTCACATTTGGACAATTTAATATACAGTTCAGCAACTCTGAGTTTATTCAAAACTGCACGCACTAGCTTCACATGCTCCTCCATAGTCTCAGTGTATATGATAATGTCATCTGGGTAAACCAGGACTCCTTTGTACAAATGTTCCTGCAGTATCTCATTGATCAATTGCATGAAAACAGCAGGTGCCCCTGGTAACCCAAATGGGAGCATTCTGAACCTAAAGGGCAGTTTTTCATTCGTCTACCTCCTTAATGCAAATTCTGTAAGCTTCCCTCAAGTCCAGCTTAGTAAAGACTTTTCCTTTGGCTAAATGCATTATCATCTTCTTCATTAGAGGCAGTGGGTAAATATTCTACACACACACACACACACACACACACACACACACACACACACAGTATAACCCTTTATAATTCATGCAGAGATGAGGAAACCCATTCTTTTTTATTTTTTTTCACAAAACAACACTAAAGCAGCCACCCACAGTTTGGATGAATCCCCACTTCAAATCCTTGTCAGTAAAGACCTGTAGTTCATCTAAGTCTTGTGGAGTCATAAATAAATTTTAGGCTTGAGGAGTTTTGCCCCAGGGAGGATTTCTATGCTGCAGTCTGTGGGGCTATGTGGTGGGAGCACATCAGAGCCCCATTCACTGAATGCCTCCATAAGTATTTCTTTAGGATTTTCTCCTCTCCTTCTGTGTGCTCCTGCACTGCATCCCCTAATTCCCTTGTAACCTTGGCTCTTTTAGCTTGTAGTGAGGGTTTCTCTCTCCCTCTTCCCTCCATTTGGGAACAGATTCTTAGAAACCCCTTCCTCCAGTTCACAAGAGAGTTCCATTTGTGGGGCCAGGTCAATCCAAACAGGATGAGCCTCTCCATTCTGGGTGAAACCCAGTATCCCAAAGGTGCTTTTTCAAGGGGCAACTGGACTTTCTGGTCTTTCTTTGAAGACCTTTCTCATCCAAAAAGCTTCTTCAGCTCTAACTGGATGGTGGGGAATGGAAGGATTTATACTCCTTGCAGACAGCTGGACATTTGCATTCTTTAAGCGAGTTGTTAATGTCACCTGGAGTTTTATCTGTGTCATCAGGGTCACCTGAGTGTGCAAATTGGTGTGGAGCGTTCTTGGAACTGTTGAAAGGACCGTGTTTTAGATTGGAGATAGATGATGTTGTATCCCTCTCCATTTGTTGAGAGAGGGCTGTTCAATTTTGACATAGATGGTCTCTTTGACCACTCTTTCAAACCAATGGTTTTCTCTGTTCAAAATGTGGACTTTACTGTCTTCAAATGAGTGGTCTGTGTCTTTTAAATGCAGATGGACTGCTGAATCTAGTGCTGATGTATTTGTTCTCCTACATTGTGCCATGCACTTATGAAGTGGTTGTTTTGTTTCCCCAATGTACAGATCTGCACATGGCTCGCTG
Source organism: Natrix helvetica (assembly GCF_964273705.1). Classification (NCBI taxonomy): domain Eukaryota; kingdom Metazoa; phylum Chordata; class Lepidosauria; order Squamata; family Natricidae; genus Natrix; species Natrix helvetica. The sequence goes on along the minus strand of NC_138549.1, from coordinate 53,854,180 downwards.
CATTGTACTGCATATACCATGTTGCTCAGTTTATGTCTGGGTGTTTTGTCTTTTGGGTGGACTGTCTGCCCCAGTGCTCTTCAGAGAAAAGAAAGATGGCGGAGTTCGCCTCTGTGTGGATTTACAAGCTTTGAATGTGGTATGCGAAAAGAATACCTACCCCCTCCCTCTCATGAAAGATATGTTGAATCACTTGGCTAAAGGCAAGATCTTCACCAAGCTGGACTTGAGAGAGGCGTATTACTGTATACGAATCCAGAAAGGGGATGAGTGGAAGACTGCTTTTAACACTACCCTGGGCAGCTTCCACTATAAAGTCATGCCTTTTGGACTACAAGGAGCACCTGCAGTATTCATGCAGTACATAAATGAAGTGCTACATGACCACCTGTACCGCGGAATACTTGTCTATTTAAATGACATCTTGATCTTCTCTGAAACCCTGGAAGAACATGTGAAACTGGTACGGCAACTCCTGAAAAAACTTCTAGCTGCCAAACTATATCCTAAATTGTCAAAGTGTGAGATCCACAAGACCTCGCTAGATTACCTGGGGTATCGTATCTCCAATGAAGGAGTAGAAATGGATCCAGGAAAAGTAAAAGTGGTGTTAGATTGGAAACCTCCAAGCACTCACAAACAATTACAAAGTTTCCTTGGATTTGCTGAAATTGCCCTACCATTGACTGAACTATTAAAGACTGGGCCTTCCCCAACTAAACCGAAAGCAAACCAACCATTAAAATGGACACTGGACTGTCAAAAGGCCTTTGAGAAATTAAAATGCCTCTTTGCCCAAGAACTCATATTGCAACACCCCGATCCAGAGCGACCTTTCATAATCCAAACAGATGCCAGTGATGTCGCGATAGCTGCGGTGCTACTGCAAAAGAGTAAACCTCTTTTGCTACTGCAAAAGAGTAAACCACCACCTCTAGCCATGCGCTTATATCTCCAAGAAACTCACCACTACGGAAAGAAGGTGGGCCATTTGGGAGAAGGAGGCATTCGCGATCAGGTGGAGCATGCTCACCTGGAGACATCTCCTGGAAGGGGGTGGGATATACCGTTCGAGGTATGGACTGATCATAAAAACCTCGAAGCTCTCCTTGCCCATCAAAAGTTATCCACCAAACAAGTTCGTTGGGCCCAATATTTCCAAAGATTCAAATTTGAAATTAAACAAATCCCTGCAGGGAAGAACTTGTTAGCAGATGCGCTGTCGAGAAAACCCCAGTTTGACAGTAAGGAGGAAGAAGTTGTACACCCCATCATATCTCCTTCTCACCAAAAGGCAGCTCAAGTCACAAAGATAACCCCCTGTCAAAAACCATTCCAAATTTAATTCTGCCGCTTGTTTCTTCTGTTCTCCAGTTTAAATTTATTTTAAGTTTTTTATAGGCAGTCACTCTTAAAACAATTAAATTTCCTCACCAGCTGGAACCACTTTCTCTTTCCATATCCTCCCATTTTGGAGCCGCCCCGACTTCGTCAGCCTTGTGGCTGGATTTTTTGTCACCGGCTTGAAGATTTTCTCTTGGATCAATCAGGGACTGTGCGATGTCCCTGAGATCAGCAAGACATATTCTTCCTGTTCACCATCTCTGCAGGACAGTTTAGGTCCATTGGGACCACCACCACCACCACCCAGTGGCAAAAGTGTCAACTGTGATCTCAGAGCATTGAGATCGCATGCTATATCATTGCGACTTCGGCTCTGCCTCTCTCGAGAACTATTTGTATTCTTGAAGTATATTTTCTGATTTCATAGATTCATAGATTATATTGGAAGAAAAAAAATCAACTAGTCCAGGCCATTGCTCAATGCAAAAAATACATAAACTTCCTCCATATATGCCCAGGTAGAGAACGAGAGCAGCTTTGGATTTTTGCTGCTTTCATCAGAATGACAAAAACAGTGTTCAGGTGTTGTGCAGAAACTCTGCTTCTTTTGCACACAGATATAATTTCAAGAGACATCTACCAAAGACTTGAATCTCACCACTGTGATGTTTTATTATTATTTTTTTCATTCTGCCATCCAATCCTCCTTGCAGACAACACTAGATTCATAGCATTTGATATAGCATTGGACTGATAGCTGAGTCATGTTAGGTAGCATTGTTCAACAGTTGCAAATTTATGTCAGTGCAATTCTATCTAGCTCACATTTATCCATTTTGTCTAGAAGGATACCTTAAGAAAACAAGTCAAACACTTTAAAAAGATCTTCCACAATTTCCCCTTATCATAAAAAAGGTAAGGTTAGTCCGATACATTTTGCTATTGAGAAATCTATCCTGATAGAAATCTATCTATCTGGTCATGCTTCATTCTTTTCTAAATGTTTAGAGACTTGACAATTTCTTTTAGCATCTTACCCACATAGATATTACCTTTTGGGGTGCTTTTTTTCTTTTTGAACATTGAAACTATGTTGTTGTTTTCCCCTTTAGGATTTTCATCCAAGGAATCTTTCCCAAGTTCTCTCTGACTTCATTCATTCTATTGCTCTTCAAAAAATAATAGTCTTCAAGATCTATATTTGAATCATAACTCCACTCCCATAAGGTTTCCATAATACGCATTCTGTCATATCTATTTCCCCCTTCTGGATTTGCATCTTTTCTTTACCAGAATTCTCTGCATCAGGGGTGGGTTTCAACTGGTACGAACCAGTACGGCCATACTGGATGGAGAAATTTAGCGTGCCTTCCCAAACTCCTTGGTCTGGAGGCCCCATACCAGAACGTTCCCTCCCCTGGCCTTCCCCGTTCACTTGCCCCGCCCATCCACACAAGTCTGCCAAAAAGTTCTCAGAAGAAGAACCAGAAAAGAAAGAACTGGTGAGTGGCTAGGGGGGAGGGAGGATATTGGGAAAGAGGAAAGAGGCAGAGGGGCTGGGAGAGTGTGTGCTTGTGCACAGGCTGTGAGTTTTGAAACATTGAAGTGAATCCAGGAAGAGGAAAGAGGCAGAGGGGCTGAAAGAGTGTCTGTGAGGTGGTCAGTAATGTTGAAGACTGGCAAGGACTGTCATCTTCCTTCTGTAAGTAGCTGTTTTATTGTTTTGTGTACTTATTTTATTCTTATTTAAGTAGTAAGTGCACAAAATAATAAATTTCCTTTTTTTATATCTTCTTTTGTAGGTCATTCTTTGGAGCAAAGAATTCAGTGACATCGACCTGGCCACCCCACCCAGTCACATGACTGCCAAGCCACTCCCACTCAGCCACATGACTACCAAGCCACTCCCACCCAATCACATGACCACCAAGCCACTCCCACAAAACAGGCCACACCTACAGAATAGGTTCTAAAAAAATTTGAAACCCACCACTGCTCTGCATTGACATATAAATACTGGTGATTGGGAGTCCCCCCCGTCTACAAGTCTCCTTCTATCCTTCCAAGGTTGATAAAATGAGGACCCAGATTGAGGCCATATGCTGACATTGTAAACTGCTCAGATAGCATTATAAAGCAATATGGATCAGTATATAAGTCTAAGTGCTAGTGCTACTGGTCTTCTTTATGTTGAATATTTCTGAATTCCTTTTTCTCTCTTGTGCTTCCTCTTTTATCATATGCAGCCATATTTCTAATGTTTATCCCTTTTCTACATGAGGCTGTCTCTGGAAATGAAACATTGATAACATTGACTACTTACCAGCTCATTTCCAGGGTTCTGCTTTTTCTATTTAGATGAAAACATTAATTGCCCTCCCATCTTTTTACTTTCCTATCCAGGACTTTATGGTATTTTATGGTAATTTGTCACCCTCTAAAGCAGTGGTCTCCAATCTTTCTGGCACCAGGAAGCAGTTTCATGGAAGACAATTTTCCCACGTATCTGTGGGGGATGGTTTCAGTTTTGCTTGCTTGCCTTCTGCTGACCTCCTTCTGCTGTGCAGCACAGTTCCTAACAGATGGTTGGGGATCAATAGTGGGATGCTGCCAGTTTAACAACCGGTTGGGTGAGTTTGTGTGTCATGCACATGTGCTTAAAGCGCTTGCACGCAGTGCTGAAAATGGAGCAGCTCAACTGTTTACCTTCGAAGTCAGCAACGGTAAGTAGAACAGCGAGGGGGGAGGGAATTAGAGGCGCTGTGTGATTGAGATGAGTTAGATGCTAGAAAGCAGGAAATGATGGACAGGATGGGGTGGGGTGTGTGCAGACGGGGCCAATTGATTGTTGGCCCTGCCAGTTCACCTGAACTGATCCAAACTGGCTGAATACCACCTCTGTTGGGGATCCCCGTTGAGAAGTGTTTGGCTTCTTGTAGTAGTTTCTTTTGAACTAATGTGATCAAACAGGAATAGATAGCAGTTAGTCATTTTGGTGACCCTGATATCCTGTATAAGTGCAGTAGGAAGTCAGCATACCTCCAAATGATACAGTTGGAAGAAATATCCATCTGGTTCAGGTCCAAGCTGGGAGAAAGGCATTGGAGACTAAATGAGAGCTGCAGGCTGATTGGAAAGTGGGTCCATTTATTGATGAAGCAGAACTACTAAGCATGTATGATTCTGGGTAGCTGACCACATGGAGTTGAGAATGGGGGTTATTTATACCTTTGAACTTGAGCTTCCTGTTCCTGTGCTAGTGTCCCTGGCCTGCTCTAGAGGTGCCATAGGCAACGTGTGTGTGTGTGTGAAAACATGTGCAGGTGCATTGAGGCAGCATGTCAAAACAAAAGCACATTCCAGTCATATCTCTGTCTAGACCATCTCTGTGGTTACCCACAGTGGCTGGAGGGGAGTGATCTCTACAACTCACAAAATTGCTTCATCGGAGAATGTGATTGATAACACACCTTGGGGGGAGGGGGGAAACAAGGTCATAGCTGGAATGTAAATTACGTGGGGTCAGAGTTGGCTTCACTTGGAACGTGTTGACATGAATCTTCTAATAAATAACTGGATTTTTTTTTGAAGCTTGGCTTGAGGCTCATGATTTAATTAGGGCATCTGTTGGAACCCTGACAGCAAGCCAACTCTCTCAAATCTAATCAAAATAATCATGACTCCTGAGCCCTGGGCTCTCCAGTTGCTCCCTTCTGACTTCTGGGTGCATGGAGAGAAACTCAGGCTATCATGGCAGAGGGTAGATTATCCAAAGATAGCCTGCTCCAGGTGACCCCAAAAGAGGCAGAAATTGCCTCCACCCAGGGACTTCCAGGACACAGCAGCCCAGTTGGAACTGGAGTGCAGCCCTCCCTGACCATCAAAGCCGAGACATCCACCCTACTGACCAGAACAAAAAGGGATGAGTATTGGTGGAAAAAAATCCCTAAAGCAGCTGAGGTCAAGTTCCCCCACCCTAGTGCCCGAGGCTGGGGAAAATCCCTGAGCAAGCTAGGAAGAGTGGAGTGGATGTGGGACTGGGCACAAGCCAGGCTCCCAAAGCCCCTGACAGAACACTTGGGGAGATCCATAGAGCAGCTGAGGAAGGAATTTGACCAAGTCACCCCTCGTTATGAGGGGCCGTCATGCCACCCAAAAGAGAGGGGGGTTGCAGCTGAGCCCTTTGAAATGAGGAGACACAGCTGGGAATGCAGCCCCTCTTCTCCACCCAACAGAAGGAGAATGAGCCCAAAGCTGCAGCCAGTGCCTCTGCCATGCAACAGGCAAGCTGCCCAGGGCAGATGGCCCCTCCCCTGTCTACAAACTAGAGCTGAGGAAGACTGTCAGCCACATCAAGTGCAGGCATACAGGGGCCAACATGAGGAGGGAGGAGCAGTGCTGAACGAGCCACTCCTATTCAGGAGGAAATTTGATGGGGACTCAGATCAGTTGGCCTTATTCCTTCACTCGGGTGAGATACGGACATCTATACCCATCCCACAGAGCCATGGTGAATCCTATTGCCAAGGGGCTAGAGGGAGAAGCAAAGGAATGGCTAGCAGCTCTCCCCAAGAGGAGAGCCCCCCCTACTGCAACACATTGATGACTTCCTATGACAGCTAGAGGAGGTGGAGGAGGATACATATGCAGAAGATGAGCTCCAAAGCCTAAAGCAGAAAGGGCAACCCATTAAGGAACACATCCATGAGTTCAGGAGAGTCATGGGGAAGCTACCCCCTTTGCAGGAGTGGCTGTTAGTGAATTTTTTCAGAACAAGCCTGGATAAGCAAATTGCCCAGGTAACCACCTATCAGAACATCCTGAACTAACTCTCTGAGTGGTTCCAAGTACTTTTTCCATAAAAGTCGATGGTGGATTGCACGCCAATGACATGAGAAAGCAACTGGACACCAAGGAGAGAGGACAACCAGACCAGAGACCATCTGGCTGATGGGAAACCACAGCACTACAGCTGGCCCCAAAACCAACTCTCCCACAAAGCCAGCTGAAATGCTACAGATGCGGAGGAATAGCCTCATGGCATCAGCATGCGTGACCGCAGCCCTGAAACCAAAGACAGAATCATCACCCAGGGCATAACTGGAATGAGGCCCTAGGCGTGACACCAACATGTTTCAAAAAGCCCTCCAGGCCTTAGAGGCCACTCCCCAACCAGCCAAAGGGGGGGAAACTCCAGCCAATGACAATCAGTTACTGGATTCTGGTGTCAAGGGTACAACTGAAGGCTGAGAATAACAAGGGGACACAAACCCCCTCCACACCAGCAAACAGAAGAATCACCCATGCAGGGAACCCTTCCAATGTGCCCACTAGAACAACTGGCAGCCACCTCCGACAAAACCCCAGAGGCCGAACAGATCCCCAGAGAATATCAGGACCTCACAGAAGTGTTCAGTGAGGCCAAGTGTGACCTCCCCACTGCGAGACAGACTGCGCCATCAAAATAATCCCCCGGGAAAAATTTGGTGTACCCAAACTGTACACCATGACACCCCAGGAAATGCAAGAAACCTGCAGATACATGGACAAAAACCTAGGAAGGGGGTTCATTGAGCCAGCCAAGCCACAGGTCGCAGCCCCAGTCCTGTTCAAAGGAAACAAAAATGGAACTATGAGATTATGTGTTGACTTTAGAGGTATAAACTGTGTGTGTGTACATAACCTATACCAGTAATGGTGAACCTATGGCACGCGTGCCACAGGTGGCACGCGGAGCCATTTGTCAGAGCATGTGAGGTGCTGCCCTGTCACCCTTTTTTAAAGCCATTTTTCGCCCTCCCCAGGCTCCAGAGCCTTTATAGGAGCCTGGGGAGGGCAAAAAGAGCATCCCCCACCCCCCGGAGGCCCTCTGGAGGCTTCATGAGCTTCCCTGAAGCCTCCGGAGCACAAACAAAATAGCCCTACAGGCAAACCAGAAGTTCAGGAACGGACTTCCGGTTTGCTCAGAGGGTCTTTTGACTGCTCCAGAGGCTTCAGGGAGTGTCCTGAAGGTCCCTCAAGCCTTCAGAGCACTCAAAACGACCCTCCGAGCAAACTGGAAGTCACTTCCGGTTTGCTTGGGGGTCTATTTTGACTGCTTCGGAGGCTTCAGGGAAGTGTCCTGAAGGTCCCTCAAGCCTCCTGAGGGCTTCCAGTGGGTGGGGGAGGCTGTTTTTGCCCTCCCCAGGCTCCTATAAAGCCTCTGGAGCCTGGGGAGGGCAAAAAAGACATGCAAAAAATGGGGTGTAGTGTGCGCATGCGCACTGGGGGGATCACACATTGCATTATGGGTGTGGCACGCCTGCACACTACCCCCTGCGTTCCCCCCACTTATGGCACGTGAGCCAAAAAAGGTTCGCCATTGCTGACCTAAACTCCCTGTCAGGCCTGTAGTTATGTTCTTTTTAGGATCTTTGGCCTGCCACACTTTCTTATAATTTTCTATGCTGTTTCAATAGTGTAGTAGTTGGGAGGGGGGAATAGAAAGGAGTAGGATTGTAGAATGGATTGTTGACATTCTTTTGTAGAAGCCAAGGTCATCTTTTGTCTTCGCATCTCGACACCTGGCCGGAAGAAGATGGGTGTACATGCCAGCGTGGAAGAATATGATTGGAACATGTGATGGATTTGTGGGTGTGGGGATAAATCATGAACTTTCAACTCGGTGACCCCAGAGGATGTAAATCCAGAGTTGGAATTTCCATAGCCGTGCTAAATTGCCTGCGGAATAAATTGGACCTTTAAGGATGTTTTGCCTTGGACAATGATTTATTTCTGCATGGTATTTAGAACCCTAACATTATTTCAACTCTCCCCTTTAAAATAATTCACTAGCACCCTCCCCCTCTCAAGGGGGAAGGGCTGGTGATGGAAGATCTGGTGATGGGGGTCTCGGCATTCCCAACGCTGACCGGGACAGCGTAAATGTCAGCGAAGAATTAATGAGAAGCTTTTGGTGATAAGAAGCTGAGTGCGGAACTTCAAAGGCAATGGAATGCTGTTTCCAGTTTAATTGCATCTGGAGGAATGCAGGAGGAGACACAACAAGATGAAGGAAAATCTCAGACGTACTTCTTCAGCAAAATGTGAGTGCACGCTTCCCCTCCTTCCCCCCCAGCTTAGAAGCAAGATTGGGAAAAAAAACCACCCTTAGAACGGAGGTTTGGGCTCCTTCCAGACGGCAATAAATAAAATGGCTTATCACCATGCAACTAGCTGGGAGAAAGATTCCCTTTCAAAATGGGAATTTCAAAGGAGGCAGGAAGAAGGGATTTTGCCAGCATCTGTCACTTGCAAGCCACCACAAATGGGGCTGCAACCAGTAAATGAAGCAAAACTAGATTGGGCTTTCCTCCCAGGATTTGGATGGAAGAGATGCTACTTGCCACCTCCTTTGCCATCAGCATGGGGAAATGCTCCAAGCCAGCAGAGGGCACCTACTTGGCCCATAACTCATCCAAGCCAGCAAAGGGCACCTACTTGGCCCATAACTCCTCCAAGCCAGCAGGAGGGTCCTTGGCACATAAACCCCCCTAGCAAGCCATCATTGGTTGAGCTGCAACCTGTGAAGCAGGCAACCCCAGGATGGGTCTTAACCCCAGGTCATGGATGGGAGGGATGCCAGTGGGCACCTGCCCACCCTCAGCAGATGGCACCATGGCAGAAAGCTGGGCAGTGGCCAACCGAGGGATTGACCTCCCCACCGGTTCCAGTCTCCCCTGCAAGGCCCAAAAAGGTTCTTACCAGACTTTCCTACAGAGTAGCAATCACCAACATGGAAGAAGGGATTACCAAAGCCAGGCCTGCAAGATGGGAAGCAGGACAAGGTGCATCTGCAATGCCCCAAAAGGTTCTTACTCCACCTTCCTACAGAGAAGCAGTCTCCATGGAAGAAGGGTTTACCAAGGGGGCAGCTGCAAGTTGGAGAGCAAGGCAGTGTGATGAACCGGTTCCAGAGTTTAGAGATGTAACTAGGTTCCATTCCTCGTGGGGGCCAATTAAATGCCACCATTGTTGTCAACTTGGCCACAGAGCGTCAGAGTGCTTGGCTCCAGCCCCAATGCCACAAACGTGCGCACCAACCACCACGGCGGTAAAGATAGGGTCCCAGATGCCACCACAGAAGAGTCATCTGGGCCAACAACCTCTGGAAGAGGATCCCCAACTTAAGGTGAGGAAGTGTCCTACCAAGGGGGAGGCCTCGGAAGAGGAAAAGGGCAGACAATCTCCGGAAGAGGATCCCCAACTTAAGGTGACAAAGAGTCCAACTAAGGGGGAGGCCTCGGAGGGGAAAAAGTCTAAACGACCTCTGGGAGAGGATCCCCAACTTATGGTGACGAAGAGTCCTACCAAGGGGGAGGCCTCGGAGGAGGGAATTGCCAAAGAACAAATGTGTGTACCAGTTGCCATGGTGGTAAAGAGAGGGCCCCAGATGCCAGAACAGAAAAGTCATCTGGGCAAACGACCTCTGGAAGAGGATCCCCAACTTATGGTGACGAAGAGTCCTACCAAGGGGGAGGCCTCGGAGGAGGGAATTGCCGAAGAACAAACGTCTGTACCAATTGCCACGGTGGTAAAGAGAGGGCCCCAGATGCCAGCGCAGAAAGGTCATCTGGGCCAACAGCCTCTGGAAGAGGATCCCCAACTTCAGGTGGCGAAGAGTCCTACCAAGGGGGAGGCCTCGGAGTACGGAAAAGGCCAGCCGTGGATGATTGAATCCAAGAGCCCAGAACCTACAGCACCTGCAGCAGAGAGCCCTAAACGGCCATGGGAAGAGGTCGCAATGGACTTCATCGTGGAACTCCCAGACAGCAGTGGGCATAAAGTAATTTGGACTATTATTGATTTGTTTTCTAAGCAGGCACACTTCATTGCTTGCTCAGGATTGCCATCCGCAAACGAATTAGCGAAAATGTTTGTGAAACACATTTATCGCCTGCACGGAGAACCCAAGAGGATCATTTCAGACCGCGGAGTCCAGTTCACAGCCAAGTTCTGGAGAGAGGTCCTGAGATCCATTGGGTCCACACAAGGACTGAGCTCAGAGGTTCATCCCAGCATGAACGGCGCAGCAGAGGGAGCCAAGGCGGTGGTGGAACAATACATCAGGTGTTTTGTGGACTATCAGCACGACAACTGGTCAGACTTGCTACCCTTCGCCGAAGTGGCATACAACGATGCGGTCCACAGCAGCAGAGGATTAGCGGGTTTCCAGATTACCAGTGGCATGGAAGTGGTTGCAATGCCTGAGCTGCCTAGAGAACCTCCTTCCTTCATGTCTTTGAGTGAATGGATGGACATGCTAAAGAAAGGATGGGAGAATACGAAGAAGGCTCTAGCAGTTGCGGCAGAAGCCTACCAGAAGCAAGATGATCAACATCGCTCGCTCCAAAACCCCTACCGTGTGGGGGACAATGTTTTTTTATCTACCAAATGCATAAGATTAGAAATGCTTAGCAAGGAATTGGGTCCAAAATTTCTAGGGCCATTCCCAATAGTGAAGATAGTTAACTCAGTTACAGTTCAACTCAGTCTACCCAGAAGTCTAGGGGAAATTGACCCAGAATTTCATTGTAGCTTGTTGAAACCAGTAATTGGGTCTAACAGAAGAGCATCCACCCAAGCTCAATCTCCTCCTTTAGTGATGGAAGGGGAAACACAATCTGAGGTGGAAAAAATTGTAGATTTCAGGCTGAATAGGGGTTGCTTACAGTACTTAGTGCATTGGAAGGGTTACCCTTGGTCTGAAGCTAATTGGGTGAACAGTGGGAACCTAAAAGTGGAGAAGTTAGTAAAGCAATTCAATGGGAAGTTTCCCAAGAGGTCAAGGGGTTCCCCTGGGTGGAGAAGAGGTGATTAATTTTGTTATGTTAACTTTTATGTTATTCTCTTTGCAGGAAACGTTTTCTTTTGAGGAGAGGCCGCCTGTCAGGCCTGTAGTTATGTTCTTTTTAGGATCTTTGGCCTGCCACACTTTCTTATAATTTTCTATGCTGTTTCAATAGTGTAGTAGTTGGGAGGGGGGAATAGAAAGGAGTAGGATTGTAGAATGGATTGTTGACATTCTTTTGTAGAAGCCAAGGTCATCTTTTGTCTTCGCATCTCGACACCTGGCTGGAAGAAGATGGGTGTACATGCCAGCGTGGAAGAATATGATTGGAACATGTGATGGATTTGTGGGTGTGGGGATAAATCATGAACTTTCAACTGGGTGACCCCAGAGGATGTAAATCCAGAGTTGGAATTTCCATAGCCGTGCTAAATTGCCTGCGGAATAAATTGGACCTTTAAGGATGTTTTGCCTTGGACAATGATTTATTTCTGCATGGTATTTAGAACCCTAACACTCCCTCCTTCTCATGAAGGACATGCTATCTCACTTAGCCAAGGGAAAAGTCTTTTCCAAATTATATCTCAGAGAATCATAGTACTAAGTCTGCATCAGGGAGGGGGATGAATGGAAAACAGCATTCAACTGCCCCCTAGGGAGCTTCCAATTCAAAGTGATGCCTTTTGGACTGCAGGGCCCCCCAGCTGTGGTCATGCAGTTAATAAATGAGGTGTTGCACAAGCACCTCTATAAATGGTTCCTTGTCTACCTGAACGACATCCTCATCTATACTGAGACCATGAATGATCATATACCCCTAGTCCGCCAGGTACTGGAAAAACCTGGTGCCAAGCTGTCAAAATGTGAATTTCACTGCACACAGCTAGACTACATGGGCTACTGAGTGTCAAATAAGGGCATAGAGATGGACCCAGTCAAAGCACAAGCCATCATAGGCTGGCAGACCCTTGCACCCACAGACAGGTACAAAGCTTCCTAGGATACAAAAATTTCTACAGGAAATTCATCCCCTCCTTCACAAATATTGCCAAACCCATGGCAGACCTCCTAGAGACAGGGGGTCCAGGGAGGAAGCCCCACACAGAACAACTGCTACAGTGGGACCTAACCTGCCCAAAGGGATTCAAAAAACTAAAAAAATTTTTTTTTGCAAAGGAACTAGTGCTGAAGCATCCTGACCCTGAACAACCTTTCATTATCTAAGCAAACACTAGGGATGTGGTAGTGGGAGCAGTGCTATTCCAAAAAAATAGCCAAGGAAACCTACAGCCCTGCAGCTGCACCTCCCACAAACTCACGGCAGAGGCGATGGGCCACATCGGAAAAAGAGGCTTTTGCAGTAAGATGGGCACTGCTAACGTGGTGCCATCTGCTGGAAGGAGAGCAGAGTCTGTTCAAAGTCTGGACTGACCTCAAAAATCTGTAGGCCTTTAGGACCCTGCAAAAACTATCACCCAAACAAGTCCACTGGGCTTCAACCAGTTTGACTTCATGCTAAAGCACATCCCGGGGGGAGGAACTTCCTAGCTGATGGCCTCTGCTGCATGCTCCAGTACAAATGCAAATGGGAGGCAGTAGTAGATGTCATCATCCTCTGTACCCAAACAGCCACCCAAGTGACCACCAGAGGACAATGCTGCGACCAGCTAGATTGACCTGCAAGCAATCTAACCATGAAACTCAAAACCAAACTACAAACTAGCATAGAAGAGGATGAAACTCTACATCCCAGAATCCCCACACACCCTAATCCTCCAGAGGAGCCACAACATCAAATCAGCAGGCCACTTCAATTTCCTAAAGACTTTACACTTAGCATGGATGCAATTCTAGTGCCCAGGATAAAGAAATATGTGGACAGTTATGTGAAAAGTTGCACCATCTGTGCCACAATGAAAAATGACCAGGAACCCCCCTGCTCCGGACTTCTGCAACCAGTGGCAGAGCCAACCAGGCCAAGGGAGAAAATTGCAATGGATTTTATAGTGGAGTTACCAAAAAGTGGGGGGAACACGGTGATCTGGTCTGTAATAGACTTATTCTCCAAGCAGGCATACTTCATTCCCTGCAGCAAACTACCCTCAGCCCACCAGCTAGTGAAGCTGTTCCTAAAGCACGTCTACTACCTTCATGGAGTGCCATAAAGAATTATATCAGGTAGAGGTGTCCAGTTCACAGCTAAGTTCTGGAAGGAGCTCCTGCAGTCCATTGGATTGTCCCAGTTTGGCCTCTCATCTGAGCACCAATGGGGAGAGGAGAGACTGAATGCCATGGTAGAACAGTACCTAAGATGAACCCTAATCCTTACCTCCTGCCTTTTGTTGAGGTCACATACAATAATGCTGTTCACAGTAGCATGGGAATAACTCAGTTCAAAGTAGTGAGTGGCATGGACTTTGTCCCAATGCCAGAATATCCAAGGGATATTCTGGCTGTCAATGCTGACAGCAACCTAGGAGAATGTCAAGAAAGTGCTAGTTAAAGTGGTGCAGACCTATAAGAAACAGGCAAACACTGAGCCCCACAACAGCCATTCCAGCTGGGGTAGAAGATCTACTTCTCCATAAAGTACTTGAGGTTGAAACTCCCCAGTAAGAAACTGGGACCAAAATTTATGGGGTCATTCCCCATAATAAAGATCATCAACCTTGTCACAGTGCAATTGAACTTGCCCCAACTGCTAGAGAAGATACACCCGGTATTCCATAGCAGCCTCTTAAAACCCGTGTCGGATAGACCCTGAGGCCACTACCGCATTAGTCCCCAGACCCTGTGGTCATAGGGAGCCAAACCTATTATGAAGTGCAATGAATCCTTGATTCAAGGTGGCAGAGGAAACAGCTCCAAACCTAATCAAATAGAAGGGCTATCCCTTATCAGAGACATCTTGGGTAAAGAGTAGGAACAGCCAGGCTGACCATCTCATAGCTAAATTCCATGCAGACAATCCAAACAAGCCTGTGGGGGATCACAATCCTAAAATCTACACCTGTACTCAAACTGTTTTTGCTTTGCACAGGTCGCCTTCAGGAAATTAGGGGAGCCAAATGTCAACTCGCATCCCTGGCTGCTCTTGAGTTGCCATAGGCAGGGGGATGGGAAAATAGACTTTGCAGGTGCATTGAGGCAGCACGTCAATCAAAACAAAAGCACATTCCAGCCATATCTCTGTCATGGCGGTTTCTGCAGTTACCCCCAGTGGCCATAGGGGAGTGATCTCTACAACCTGCAAAATTGTTCACTGGAGAATGTGATTGATGACATAACTTGTGGGGAGGGGAAAACATAAATTACATGGGGTCAGAGTTGGCTTCACTTGGAATGTGCCGACATGAATCTCCTAATAAATAACTGGATTTCTTTTGAAGCTAGACTTGAGGCTCATGATTTAATTAGAGCATCGGTCAGAACCCTGATAGTAAGATCATGTATTCTATTGGCTATTGTAAGGGTCATAGCTGGCTCTGTAGCTTGTCTGAGCCAAGCTTGGTTGAAGCTTGGTTTGATGAGGCAATGAAGGGGCTTGTTGGGCAATTCCTATTGTGGCTGAGGGCTAATCCTACCTTTGTTCAGACCTTGCTGAAGGAAATTTTTGCAATGAATAGAGCTACCCAGATCTCAATAAGCTCTTTATGCCTTAAGTGCTGACATCAAGAAAGGCCATAAAAACGATGGGGGCTGCTTTCTGTCTCCAAGAGCATGTTTCTCAATTTCTCCTCCAGGGAAATGTCATATTCTGCCTTTTTAAATATGTCCTAAAATATTTCATTCTTCTAGGGGAGGGATGGGTGCTAACTTTCTGCAATAGCCTCTCTGGTCTATGCATATGTTTTATTCTCTCAGTAAATTAGTCTCTGTAATTGGTCAGCCCCAGTGGCACTAATTTCCTATTGGTTTGTCCTCTGCCCCTGGATATTTCCTATGTTCTGGCCATCCATGAAATATTTGTATATTGTTCACTTTACTTGAAGTCTTAAAGAAAAAAGACTGGCCTCCAGTCAGCTCTCTAGTTCTTCTAGTATACAAATTCACATTTGCATTTGATGCAATTATCATGGTAGAAAAACAAACATTGCATGCTTATAGCAGATCTCCACTGCAATTTTCCCCCTCTTCGTTCCTTTTGTAGAAACTGAGATTGGTATATTTCCCTATGGTAAAGTTTTTCTTAAATCCCTCTTATTCTTGTTTGCTCTCCATTTTTCTCACTCCTGTAGTGAGCTTCCACCTGACCTCTTTCTAAAGAGAGCTAGCTGAGATTGAAAGTTATTCACATTACATATATATTTTGATTGGGGGGCAGGGGGATTTCATAAGCAATTGCTAATACAAACACAATCCCAGGTTTCTTTCATTTTAACATTAGCTGGGTTAGAAGCATTTTAAAGCATGCTTTTTAGTATGATTCCACAATTTTCTTCTATAACTATGTAGTCATAGATAAAGAACATTTGTATAAAAGGGCCCCATAATGCAATATGTCTTGTCACATTATACATACCCTTACACCTGATTTCAAATGTAAATTGCAGAGCATTTAGCTCTAATGAAAATATGCTAGCGAAGGAAATTGTTAAGATTTTCTGGTGCTCCACTAGGTGTAGTATTAAAATCTCCATTACTAACATCTCTGAAAAGACAAATTGTGCACTGACAATACAAAAGCCCCATTGGCAACTAAATGTGTGCCAATCAATGCACAGTTACAGATCTGCAGATCTGTATGTAGATGTAAAAATAGGGTCTAGAAAAGCTATTGAGATCTATGAATAGTGGAGCTCTTTGACTCTGGATTTTTAATCTTCACTTAATCATGGCATTTTGCTTTCTATTGTGTTTCCCCGAAAATACCATATGTCCTGATAATAAGGCCATGCCACATTTTTCTGGTGGGCAAAAATATAAGCCCTCCCCCACAAATAAGCCCCCTGGACAACCTCCCGCCTCCGGCGAGGCAGATGCCGCTCACCAACCTAGTGGTATCCCGAAGGCGCCAAGCCGCAGGAACCAGGGGGGAGGCAAAGGTGATCACATTGCTTGGTGCCTTCAGGATACCGCTAGATTGGTGAGCAGTGCTGTGCCCAGCTGAAGAGAAGGATTGCTGGGTGGCTGTTCTCTTCTGAGCGGGCGCCCAAAGAGCCAGGCACAGCCTCATTGGTGAATGGCTGCATTGCACTGTCGCAGCAGTGCAGCACAGCAGCCATAAAGTAACCACGCTCACGAGCAGCCACCCGGCAAACCCCCAGTAGCTTCCACTTGATTGCAAGTCCTGAGACACTAAGTTTCTTTCATCATTCTCCTCTTCTAGTGCGTGTATGACTCTCTTGAAGAAATAGGCAGTTGTGTATCTTACTTTCCAAATAGATACCGTGTTTCCCTGAAAATAAGACAGGATTTTATTTTCTTTTGACCCACAAAATATGGCTTGGGACTTATTATCAGGGGAGGGCTTATTGTTTTGGGGTTGCTGGGCAGCTGCTCTCTTGTGAGTAGGCTCCTGAAGAGCCGGGCACAACCTCAGGGTCGAACGGCTGTGTTGCACTCTCTCAGCAGTGCAACACAGCAGCCATGAAGTGACCACGCTCCTGACCAGCCACCCAGAAAACCCCCTTTCCAGCTGGGCACAGCACCATTCACTGACCTAGGGGTATTGCCAAGCTGCGTAAATGCTGTTCGCTGCCCCCAGCTCCCGTGGCTTGGCACCTTCGAAATGCCCCTAGGTCAGTGAATGGGGCTCTGCACAACTGGAGAGGGGAGTTGTGTGAGCAGCTTTTCCACTCCCTGTTCGCGCACTTCCCAGCCTCACGATGCCCTGGCTCAACTCTCCCTGCAGAGCCAGGGCACCTCCACTGCCACCGCTGCCCTCCTTTGCCGCCACTGTCCCAGCATGGCTTTTTCTGTGGCTTCCAAATCACAGAGGTAGGATGCCGAGTCTTCTGGCAGTGGCTGCTCTGGGAGTATGCTCTATGGTTGTGGGCAGGCTGCCAGCAGAGCATACTCCCAGAGCATACAACCATAGAGCATACTCCCAGAGTGCCCACTGCTGGAAAACTTGGCATCCTACCTTCGTGGTTTGGAAGCTGCAGAAAAAGCCATGCTGGGATGGCGGTGGTAGAGGAGGGCAGCAGTGGCAGCAGAGGTGCCCTGGCTCTGCAGGGAGAGTTGGGCCAGGGCATCGTGAGGCTGGGAGGCACATGAGCAGGTGGTGGAAAAGCTGCTAAGCAGCCTCCCTCTCCAACCATGCAGAGCCCCATTAACTGACGTAGGGGCATTCTGAAGGCGCCAAGCCATGGGAGCTGGGGGTGGTGGTGGCAAACAGGGGCTCACCTGGCTTGGCAATAACCCTAGGTCAGTGAATGGTTCTGTGCCCGGCTGGAAAGGTGGTTTGCTGGGTGGCTGCTCATGAGCGTGGTCATGTCATGGCTGCTGTGTTGTGCTGCTATGACAGCGCAACACAGCTGTTCAACCCTGAGGCTGTGCCTGGCTCTTTGGGAGCCCACTCACAAGAGAGCAGCCACCCAGCTGTAGCTAACATGCCTAACGACATAAAAATACCATATCCTTTGTCGAGCTAAAGCACCTGCAGTTTACGCAGAAACGCTAAACCACAAAGCCTGTCCGGAGAACTCCGGGCATGAGAGAAAACCACATCCTATGGAAAGCTTTTAGCCTGCTTAAGTTTGCCTTGCAACAAGATTTTAACCAATCATGTAACCGTATGTTGTATTACGAAAACCCTTCTTGTATGCCTTAATAAATACCGTCTCAATCAGCCAGTAGGGGTTCTTTTGGCATCCTGCTGAGCTGGTTGGTGCGTTTTAACACATCATGGTGTTCGTGCTTCCTTAGCAGAGCCAGACCCACCTAGCTTAGGCTCACCCTAACGAGGGTTTTCACCCCTTCGGGGGTCCACAAGCCTAGCTCAGGTGCACCCTCGCGAGGGTCCCAAAAGCAGACGAGGTCGTCACCGTGTGGCAGCCAGCCACACAATCACAACTGGTGACCCCGACGTGCCGAATTGCCTTCGGCTGTCTCACGCCGAGTCCCGTGTCTTGATTCTCATTTTACGCACCTGGCGGGCAAGCGCTTCGTAAGTATGAGCTCCTCACTCTCAAAGTCTCATGCCTTTCATAGGCATGGACTTTCCCTTTTAATCAAGAAGCCAATAGTCTGCAGAAACTTAACGGCACCACTGTATAAGAACAAAGACTAAATTTGCCTCAAATGGAGGGAAATCTCTCCCTCGTTTGAAGAAAAAATAAAAAAGAATTAATTGACCTTCTGTCTTAATCATGGCAAACCCTTACCAATAAACCAAAACAATTGGCTGATTTTAAAAACAACAGGAAAGTCCTACCCATGATATCAAAAAAGAATTTGATTTACCTTCTAAAATACATTTGGCAGATATGATTGAAGTGTGTCAGGACATAAGAACATCTTCTCATAAAACTAATTTGTTAGTAGCTGCTTTATTGCAAGGCAGCAAACCTCAAGAAAAGCGTTATTTTAAAAGAGAGTGTAAAAATCCAAGGAGGGGCGTGTCTGTAACATCTTGCCCTCTCTTTCATCAGGGATCAAAACCCTAGTACAAAAATGATTTATGTGTCCTTGGAAAAAATACAACTCTCGCTTCCCCTTTCCTGACTTTTGCTTTTGCAATCCTCCCCCCCTGTGCATTCAATTTCTTTTGACTTACCGTTCTTTGCATCTATAATGATAGTGTGTAAAATTAATGTTGCAAAAGAAATGTAACTATAGGTGTGAATAGGTGTGTATGTAGTCAGTATTGGATGCTTGAAATGTAAGGTTTGTTGGCTGAAAAAGCAGAGCGTGTTGTGTTAAAAGAGGTGTTTTTGAAACATTTTTTCCCTTCCTCTCACCCCCCTCTTTGCCTCCGGTGAGAAGGCAGGAGGAGGGGGGGGCTGTGTTCTTTTCACCATTTTTTTTTCTTTTCTCTTCCTGCTAGCCGAGAAAGGCGGGGTAAAGGGTGATCTGCATCTGAAGTTTTAATTCAACTTTGCTTTTTGGAAAATTTTAATATTGACTCAAATTACCTTATTTAGATTGTTTGTTTTATTTTTGAAGCTGTTTTTTTCCCTCTTTTATGTTTTTATGTTTGCGTGTACTTTGCACACTTAACAGATGGCACATTTGTTTGTTTATTTGTTTATTGATCTGTTGATTGTTTGTTTATCTGTCTGTCAGCAGCGCTTAGTTGCTGCCTTTTTAAGAATTTTTACAGAGATGACTTAGAAATTACAATATTCTAACAGAGATGTAGTTTGAGAGAGTGAGTAACATTTTTTGTTTGAATCCAGCTCAGTTTACAAGGAAATTTGGAAGGACAATCAGATATTGGTGCTGAAATAGAGATGTTAGCTTTGGCAGTTGGAGGTTGTTTTGGTTCCAAATCAATGTGCATTTTGTACAGTAATTGGTCATTGTAAGAGAGGATTTCAGATAAGTGAGAGGAAGTCAGAGATATGTTTTTGAGGACGAAAAATGAGGATGCCCGAGATGAACTTTCTCTGAAATTGGCTTATGAAAATGGTAATAGGGATTGTCAAAAGGTTCTTCAACCTATAGCAAATCATCCCGGGGTTACTTTAGCTGATTTCCTTCAGGCTTGTCGCATCGTGGGTACAACTGACCACAAGATGGGGGCTCTTGCTGCTGCGTTGCAACAAAATGGCGCGTTTCCTGCTTCTTCTTCCTCTGCTTCTTCTTCATCTGCTTCTCCCCGCCCTACCGGAAATTGTTTTAAGCTCCAAACCAAAAACTGTACCTTTCCTCTGGAACTCTATGCATCTTTGCTAGCATTTCAACAATTTTCTGATCAGCCTTTTAATCTCATTTTGGATAGTCTGTATGTCTCTCAAATTATTTCTTCTATCTATGAAGCTTATCTCTCTCCTTCCATTGAACCTACCTTGCTGTCCTTTTTCTTTCCCTACAAACTCTTATTTCAAAAAGACAACACTTTTTTCATGTTTCTCACATCAGAAGCCATCAGCCTTTTCAAAGGCATTTATGAAACAATTTGATCTTTCTTCAACAGAAGTGGCTGCAATCATTCAACAATGCCCCACATGCAGTCATCAAGCACATTCAGTGCCTATGGGAGTAAATCCCAGGGGCACTGAATCCTGATAGATCTGGCAAATGGATGTCACCCAATATGCTTCATTTGCCCCGTGGAAATATCTACATGTTTCCATTGACATTTATTCTGGTTTCATAATGGCCACTTTGCAAAGGGGTTAGGCCACCAAACATATGATAACCACTGCATTCGTACCTTTGCAATGTTGGGATGCCCAATTGTCCAACACACACACAATTAGCTTGCCCTGCAGTTCTCATGGCCAGGGAATTGCAGGGCAGGCTAATTAGACTCACAAACATGCCCTGAATAAATCAAAAGAGGAAAAATACCTCGGCCTCCCAGCCATGCAAAACAAACTCAATCCTTGTTTATTTACTTTGAATCAATTGAATTTTTCAATTTCTAATTCGACCACTTATCAGAGGCATTTTTCAACAAAAAACAAGTTTGCCTCTTCATCTGGTATATTTACACCAATTACCAGACAAAACATGGTTATGACCGATTACTTTAATTACTTGGGGGTGGGGCTAGGCTGCTGTGTTTACATCTACAGGATCCAGCCAAAGATGTCGTGCCACCAACCCCTGACTCCTATCCCAGAGATGGCAACGGTGACTTTACACCAACCCGATCCTGTCATGCCAGTCATCCAGTGACATGGGGAGATGTGAAGAATTTAACCACCAAAGCGCACCCGAGAATTTGTGTGCTGCAATTTTTGTGTTTTATTGATAATGACTGTATTTTGAGCTGTCATATCACCCAGACATTCACTTGAACAACACATGAAACAAGACTTATGGGTACAGCTTGCATACATCACACAACCTGATGCCTTTTGTTTGTCTGAAGTGTATATAAGGAGAATTTGCTTTCTACATGTTTAATTCCAAAACCACATCTCACGTTGGCCCAGGGTCAGGTTTATGCTTTGTATAGACAACTGCAGGGATATCCCTCTCCTGATAATAGTTCCTTTTCTAGCCCTTTGTAAGAAGATGACTTTACAAACCATCACACTATGAACAAAACTTACTCAGGGACACTTTTTATCTCATTTCCTGCGGAATTGTGCATCAAATGGAATAATTCTGCCACAAGGAAGCTCTCCAGCATTACAGACCCTGCACAAAAATCCTTCCACTGCCTGGCACCTGCCCTGAAAAACCATGGTCTCCAACAATCTGTGCAAACATGGAAGGGGATGGACCTCTCTGATGCCTTTAGTGGATGGTGGTCAAAATTGCCTGGTTTGCAAACTGTAGTTGCGCTTATTGGAATGATTGCTTTAGGCTGCATAATATTACCCTGTGTTTTGCCAATCTTTGTTCATACTATCTCAAATAGTTTGTCATTGTTAACTGTTCCTGATTGGAACACATATATGGAATTTGGGACTGGAATAAATTGAGTAGTAAATGTGGGTTGAGATGGATGCCCACTGGGAGGTCCCAAATTAGAAAGCTGTGCTTGCAAAGCTAAAGTAATATCGAAACCATCTTAACAGGGACTTTCAAACTGAGGAAATAACAGCTTGCAATGTAGAAAATGTGGCTGCACTGTGTATATTTCTGCATATCCTGTTGCAACCACATAACCATGAACTGTATGAAAATTTAATCTAAGTAATTGTTGTATTGAAATTGATGATAGTGGTCATGTAATTAAGGAAATCACTGACAGAATGATGAAAATTGCCCATGTTCCGGTACAAACATGGACTGGATTTGATTTTGGAGGTATGTTTGATGGTATTTTACCCAAATTCCCAGGTTTAAAAGCTGTTTTCATATTAGTTGCAATGATTGCTATGGGATGTATATTATTACCCTGCTTATTACCTATTTTTATGTTGGTGCCAACAGATGAAAGTAAGCAACCCTTGCTACATTTCTCCTCGGATAACGATTCGGAAGATGACGCTGAAAGTTTGGTAGGTGCGGACACAGGAAGCTTGGGGTCGGAGGGCAACTCGCGACTTGAGATAGCACTCACCTCCATGGATGTAAAAACTCCATGTTTTCAGCTTTAATAAAGTAAAAACAGAGGAGATGTAGCTAACATGCCTAACAACATAAAAATACCATATCCTTTGTCGAGCTAAAGCACCTGCAGTTTACGCAGAAACGCTAAACCACAAAGCCTGTCCGGAGGACTCCGGGCATGAGAGAAAACCACATCCTATGGAAAGCTTTTAGCCTGCTTAAGTTTGCCTTGCAACAAGATTTTAACCAATCATGTAATCGTATGTTGTATTACGAAAACCCTTCTTGTATGCCTTAATAAATACCGTCTCAATCAGCCAGTAGGGGTTCTTTTGGCATCCTGCTGAGCTGGTTGGTGCGTTTTAACACATCATGGTGTTCGTGCTTCCTTAGCAGAGCCAGACCCACCTAGCTTAGGCTCACCCTAACGAGGGTTTTCACCCCTTCGGGGGTCCACAAGCCTAGCTCAGGTGCACCCTCGCAAGGGTCCCAAAAGCAGACGAGGTCGTCACCGTGTGGCAGCCAGCCACACAATCACACCCAACAACCCCCCTCTCCAGCTGGGCCGCTCACCATCCTAGTGATATCCTGAAGGCGGCAAGCAATGAGGGTGCCTTTGCCCCCCCGTTCTTGCAGCTTGGCACCTTTGGGATACCACTAGGTCGGTGAGTGGTGCTCTGCCTGGCCGGGGGGGGGGGGTTGTCCAGGAGGCTTATTTTGGGGGGAGGGGTTATATTTTTGCCCACCCAAAAATGTGGCATCACCTTATTTTCAGGACATGTCATATTTTTGGGGAAACACGGTAGATGATTTGAGACTGGTGAAAGACAGGAAAATGGTAGTGTAGAACGTTAGCACTCACCCCTTTCCTAGAAGAATGAAATATTTTAGGAAATATTAAAAGGGCAGAAAATTATATCTCCCTAAAGGGATAAACATGCTCTTGGAAAGCAGCCTCCACCTTTCTTAAAAGCCCTCAGCAGATGTCAGCACTTAAGAGATAAAGTGATAGCTAGCTCTATTCATAAGCAAATACCCTCACCCAAGATCCAACAAAGGTAGGATTAGCCCTCAGCCACAATAGGAGTGCCCAAAGCACCTTCCTTGCATCATCTCAATGGCACCACCCCCAGCATTTCTAACTTCAACCAAACTTAGCTCAGAAAAACTTGTAGGATTTGGGAGTCTGACAACAGCCAATAGAATACATGTTCTTGAACAGTTCAAGTGCAAAGTCCAAGAGAAGGTATAAATATCCACCACTCTCAACTCCATGTGATCAGCTGTGCAGAATCCATGTGCTTCTGCTTCATCATTAAAACCATCTTTACAGTCTCCTTGTTTCCAGTGTCTTTCTCCTGAGTTGGTACTGATATTTTTCCCCACAATAGACAAATAGGAATATATTCAGTGACATATACTTAGAAACAGGAATTGCTACTGTGAAGATAGGAAACAATTAGCTGCTAACATCTCATATTTATTTTTCAGTTACTCCCATTTTTCGATTTCTAGTCTTCTGCCACAGTGAGTAGTGCGGTGGCTCAGTGGCTAAGATGCTGAGCTTGTCGATTAGAAAGGTCGGGGCTTCCGGATGGTGATGTCACAGTGGTGCTGGGGAAAGAGAACGGTCTCTTTCCCCAAATGTGAGCCTGGAGAACCAAGCAGAATAGAGGGGAAGCCTAAAGGGCAGTGAGGTGAAAGACAATCACCCAATGCAACACAGGAAACCCCTGCAACCCAACATGAAAGTGTCTGTCATCATGTTATGGTACACCCAAGACCATGATGGGCCAGAGAGACTGAGGAAGAGAAGATTTACCTAACCCAACAGACTGTGGAATTTATTTGGTCGAAACTCCAGAGTTGCAATGGCAATAATTGACTGTAAAAGTAAGTCCTGGTTATTCAGGAAAGAAGATAACTCTGGCTGAGGGGGGATTTCCTTGAAGAACAAGTGAGGATCCGGCAGAAGGGGCAGTGATTCAGCAAACTGAAATTTACTGTAAAAACTGATTAGAGGAGAAAGGACAAAAATCTTGAGACAGAGAGATCAAATAGGAGAAGAAATTGGAGGAAGAAGGAGTGGAGATTCGGCGAGCCTGAGTGACAGGAGAAAAGTGAGAAGGGTGACAGGTGAAGAACAATGAGTGTCAGCTTCGGCGAACCATGGTGGTAAGAGGGAGCTGAACAGATGAGTATCAGAGACGGAGGTTGGAGGAAGAAGTTGGTGTTCCAAAACGATGGATAGAGAGACGAGAAAAGCATAGAGATCAAAAGCAAAGCAGAGAGGGAGTAGAGGGACTCGGGGATGAATAAGGAGGAGGAAGAGGATTAAAGAGGATAAAACAATATAATAGGACATCAACGAAGGACTAAGGAGGTGCAAGGAGAAACGACAGGCTGGACATTGATTGTAAAGCTACCTTCGGGGAGAGGGGGCGGTCTAGAAATCAAATATAAAAATAAATAAATAAATAAAGGGATCAGTTATTAATTTATCAAATTAACTAAGAAGATTTAAAGAAATATTTATACATATTTAGCATAAATATAAAGTGGTTAAGTAAGTAACCCAGGAACCAATAATTAGAAAATCCATAACTAAACTGTTTATACCTAAAAATATATTACACCAGTAATTATATAGTTATGTATTTATTTATTTATGTATTTATTTATTTATTTATTTACTTATATCTTCACTCATATCTATATTGAATTAATATTATTATATTTATATTGAAACTTAGCTTTGTATTTATATTTATAGTTTTATAGATTGATTAACTGACATATACATACTGATCAACTTATAGATTCATATTGGCATATATCTTGATTAAGTTATATAGAATGTATATAAAATATATATAGAATATTTACACCTATTATATCTATACTCAAATCAACAGTAACCTTAATTATATACAGAACAACTTGATCAGACTAGATTGATTAAGAGTATATATAATAATACTACAGGATACTTGGTAGTATCATGGAGAGGGACAAAAAGATTTACAAGGAAATAGTTGATGGTAATTTGGGAAAGTATTTATAGAATTCTTGGAGAACAAAGTAAAATGTTGAAAGAAATGACTAGTATTACAATGACAAGTCTGAGGACAGGGAAAAAAGCTGCATCAAACCCAACAATGACGATGGCCTCTCCATCAAACCAATGATCAATCGAAGGAATGCCAACAACAGAGAAGAGCAACACAATGCCAAATATGCAAATGATGCAGACCACCTTGTTAAGGATTCAAGATACAAAGGTGAAGCTACAAGAAATAATGTCAAAAAACCACGGGGAAATGAAAAATGATATTCAGAAACTGGATGATAAATTGTGTCAATCCAAGAGGCAATCCAGAAAAATGAACAAAAAATAAAATAGGTGGAAACCAAAATGAAACAAACTGAAAAAAACCTGAAATTGGTCGATCAAAAGATGACAGCACAGAATAAGGAGTTAGAGGACTCACTAATCCATTTAGAAATGGACTGGGCAGCATTCTACCTAAGATTCCAGAATGTGACAGAAACCAAAGAGGAAGACCTAGGACAGATAATGGCAAAACTAATTGCTGAAGCACTTCAAAGAGACAATCATGAAATTCAGAACGAATTGGACAAGGTCTCTAGAATTCAAACCAACTATGCTAGGTGCCATAGACTGCCCAGAGAGGTACATATTAGATTTGCTCGAAAAATGGTCAGGGACATAATATATAAAATAACTTGAGAAGAACCAATGGTATACAAAGATAAATAAATTATTACCATGAAACAAGTTCCCAGAAAAGTTCAAGAGCAACAAAGAGATTACCACTTTTTGGCCGCACAATTGAACAAACAGAACATATTGTTTAGGTGGATACTCCCAGAAGGAATGCTTGTCTCCTGTCAGGGCAAAAAAAAAAAAATCAAAATTGATAACTTAGATAAGGCCCAGGAACTATATGATCAATTGAAGGGCCTAGAAGAGGACTATAGTAGTAAGGAGGAGCTGGAGAATGCAAGTCAAGAAGAAAAACAACAACAGGAAGCCAGAGGAGGAGACAGTGAAGATAGAAGTAAAGAAGAAAAAGAACATGAAGAAGAAGGAGGTATTAGAACAAGAACACAAAGAGCTACAAGGAACAATAGGAACTAGAAACCGGTGGATAAACAGGAGAATGGAAGAACTGAAATTACTATCAATTAATGTTAATGGACTAAATGCACTGGTGAAAAGGAAATAACTATTTACAACATTAATTAAACAAAAAGCAGAGATTGTGTGCGTCCAAGAGGTACACATTACAAAACAATATAAAAATGTTTGGAACAAGAGAAATTAGGTGAACTCTATGTCTCTTTGGCACACCCAAAAAAAAAAAAAGTATAGCCGCATATATCAAAAAAAAAAGTTAGAAGCTAGTCAAAATTTATGCTGATGACAATGGAAGAATCTTAATGATTGAGGTTAAAATTCAATGAATACAAGCGCTATTGGTGGTAATCTATGCATTGAATGAAAATCAGAAGAAATTTTATTTAAAAACTACATGAAAAAATAATAGAAACAGGATTAGAGAATATTTGTTTATTGGGAGATTTATATAGTAGACACTATAAAGGACTATAAAAGTAGCAACCCAAAGAAGCAAAAAAGGAAAACCTTACCAAAATCATTTTTCAATAGCAACAGAGATCGTACCTAACACATGGGCAGATCATAATCTGATAAAAATAATTTGGAAGAGCCCAAAGAGGAAAAATGGACATTGGATGCTAAATACACAAATACTAAAAGAAAAAGAGTACACCCAGCAGATCATGAAAGAAATGGAATTTTTCTTCAAAGAAAACGATCAAGATACAACATTACAAAACCTATGGAACACTGCCAAAGCATATTTATGTGGAATAACTATAGCGTATGTAGCCCAAAGAAATAAAGAAAAATGCAAAGAACAAAATATACTACAGGAAACTCTAAAAAAAGCTAGAAATCACCCTACACAATGAACCACAAAATGATAGAATTAAGTGAGAATGGGACTTAGCGAGACATAAACTAAATTTGATTGAACAGGAAGACAATCCAAAGAAAATAAAATTAACAAGACAAAAATTTTTAAAACATGCAAATAATACTGGAAAGTGGCTACCCCACAAATTGAAAAAGGAAAAGTGAGGGGATTTTCCCGGCTACCCATGAATGATACGGACACAAGGATTGTCCAAGGGATGAGAAGCCCCGGGCTACACTCGACACCTTCTTTTATTAGAACATAACAGGAAGCTTTAAGCAGTCAAAATGATTGGTTACATATAATGGTACATATAAGGATATAGTGATACATATAAGGAGTTGTTTTTCGCCATACAAAGAATCCCTATTCCTCCTAGCCAAGAGCAACAGTTCCTTCTAGCCAAAACCACACGTCTTGTTATGTTCCAACTAAAACCCACAAACATGTACAGACAGTTTATTCCCACATCTCCTCCTTTTCTGTTTTATGTTCTGTCGCAAAAGTTGTGACCTTCAGAAGTTCATCTTGGCTGCTTGAATACATAATCGTTTGTTCCTTTCTTAAAAACATATTTTTACATACAGACAGCAAAGAAGGAATACATTGAATGCAACAGCAAAGCAGCACAAGGGTTACAACCACCATAATTCCGATGGAAATTATACTCCGAATCCAGGACCCATCAGGCAACCAGGACCACATGGCTCCCCATATGTCTACGGCACCCGAACCAGTCCCCCGGAGCGGATTATTCTTGATCATATCTTCCATAACTTGCACTGTTTTAGTAATGTTAGGTGAATTATCATGTATATACATACAGCAATGAGAATGAATCAAAGCACACACACCTCCCTTAGCAGCTAAAACAATATCAAGAGCATACCAATTTTGCAAAGTAACTTCTCTTATCTCTTTCAATTCCTGATTAATAAGTTTAACACTTAATATGGTTTCATTAAACATGGCAACAGTCCAATTATTCAAACCATGCAAATCTCTATAATTCATAGCAACTCCCAATGGAGGCAAAACTGCTCTGCTGATCTGTGTGCCCAAATTACCCCCCAAAGAAAGAGGAGAGTCAATGTTATCCCTTCTGTTGCGAAGTCGAGTGTTAGGCAATTTATCAATAGCATAAATCACAGGAATCACCAAACCAAATGTACAAATTCCTTTCCAGTCCTTTGGGATTTGCCGATATCCTTCGTTCCCGCACAGGAGCCACAGGCCATCTGGCAAGGCAGCTTTTCCAGACGAATTAGCA
Source organism: Natrix helvetica (assembly GCF_964273705.1). Classification (NCBI taxonomy): domain Eukaryota; kingdom Metazoa; phylum Chordata; class Lepidosauria; order Squamata; family Natricidae; genus Natrix; species Natrix helvetica. Next base: position 53,825,595 of record NC_138549.1, on the reverse strand, counting down.
ATGGTGATTAAATTTTCCATAAAACTACAAGCCCAATACTCAGCCACTGTCATATTAGCATTACTTTCGTAAATCGTGGAGTCCTTCGTACTTCCGCTTTTGGCAGTAAGCTGACTCATTATAGCAGAACATCTCTGAGAGGAACTCCAAATATGAGTCTTATTACATTTGGACCAATTCCCCATGCTGATGGCATTGGGAAACAACCCAAATGATTGGAAACAAACAGAAGCATTCTCTCTCAACTTTAAATGAACCTTAGCTGATATCTTATATGTGGCCTTAGACTCAGGCTGAAAAGTTTTCCACCCACTAAGATTAAAAGGCAACCCATGTAATGTTAACCCTCCCCTTGCATCCCCAGGCATATGCATACAAATCCAACAATTTGTGAGATTCAACTTTTTAGCAGTCTTAGCAACATCCTTTACAAAATTATTATCATTCCAAAGATCATCTCCAAGGTCTCCTGCTTTGCCAATATATTGTTCAATGGTTGGCTTCAGGTTCAGGCTTAGGATGATAAGGCCGCACACAACGCCCAGGGATCCAAACAACTTTGCCATCCTTTTCTACTGCAGCGTATCCGCGACCCCACGTTATTAGCTTGTGAGGACCAGTCCAAGTGGGATCAGGCAATATATGGACCCAAACTAAAGGCCGTGGACCTGTAGAAGGAGAAGAAAACAAACGATCTGCTGCCGTAGCTGCAGGAGTTCCAGTTAAGTTTAAAAAATTAAGAGTAAAAAGAGCAAGATTAATAGTATTTTGAATACCAGGCAAACCAGGGCAATTTCCCCTTTCTGTTTTATAAATTTTTTCAAGCATCCACTTAAGAGTGCCATTTGCACGTTCACAGATTGCTTGTCCCTGGGAATTATAAGGTAAACCGAATTTATGGATAATGTTCCATGTATGGCAAAAGTCTGCAAAACCTTTGCTAATATATGCAGGACCATTATCAGTTTTTAATTCAAGGGGTTTGCCCAATACAGAAAAAGTCCGAATACAATGATTAATGACATGTTTCGTAGTTTCCCCACGCTGGGGGCTTGCCATGATAAATTCAGAATAAGTATCAATGGTAACATGCACATATTTCCAAGGAGCAAAGGATGCAAATTGAGTAACATCCATTTGCCAAATTGAATTACGCTCGGTAGCTCGAGGATTAACCCCCATAGGTATAGAGGTGGAAATCTGACTGCAAGAAGCACATTGTTGAACAATAGCAGTTGCTTCTCCCATTGAAATGCCAAATTGTTTCATTAGGGCTTTTGCATTTTGATGAAAATAACTATGGCTGTCCCAGGGAGTTACCTCAGCCACCGTTACCTGTGTGCCTTCATCAGCCCTTTGATTCCCCTCTGACAAGAGGCCTGGAAAAGGCTGATGACTGCGCATGTGCCCCACAAAATAGGGTGCACCTCTTTTTTCCAAAAGAGCCTGTAAGGTTAAAAACATTCCATACAAAATCTGATCCAAACCCGGGGACAGGTAAGCCCAGGGTAAGGATGTGATGAGGTTAAAAACATATAAACTGTCTACAATAAGGTTAAATAGATAGTCACAATGACATTGAAAAGCCAAAATTGTGGCAGCCAATTCGGCACATTGTGCAGAGTTTTGAGGTAGAGTAATTTTGGTAACCAAAGTCCCCTGATCTAGCCATGTACAAGCACCATACTTCTTACCCCCATCTGCGAACACTGTAAGAGCAGATAAGGGTTGTTTAGATTCCATAGTGCAAAAAGACAATGAGGTATTTTTAAATAAAGTCAATCTAGGGTCCGCTGGTGGGTGACAAGAAAATTTACCTACCCAATTTTCCAAAGCCAATTGCAAATGTTCATTTTGACTATAAAGAATTTCCCACGTGTTCAAAGACAAAGGAACATAAATCACTGTGGGATCGATACCCACAAGTTTAAGGCACCGATTATGACCCTTGATGATCAAATTAAATAACAATTGATTAGGTGTATTGATTGACTTTGAAGGAGTATGGCTTAAATGTATCCATTCAATGATATATACCTTCCGATCAAGTTGTTGTATAATAAGTCCGGTGGGCAACCTGTCTATAAGAACAATGAATTCCAATGGAACATTATCCAGACAGCGATCAGTCCATTTCTCATTAAGCCTTGATTCTATAAGCTTAACTAGCTTTAATTGCTCTGCGTTTAAAGTGATAATATCCCCAGGATTTTTCCCATCCTTCAAAGCCGAAAACAATGGTGTTAATTCAGAGGTTGTAAGACCTAAATAAGGTCTGATCCAATTGATGTTTCCCAACCATTTTTGTAACTCAACAAAAGTATGTTGTGGTTTTAAATTAAAATATGCCAATTGAGGAACAGAGTGTGACATGCCCACTTTGTGTCCCAAATAATTCATTGGGGTATTCAATTGTATTTTTTCCGGACCAATTAAAAGGCCATATCTCTTTAAATTGGATGCCAATTCTGTCATAGTGGCATATACAGTTCCCTTAGGGCCAGGAGCTGCAATTAAAATATCATCCATATAGTGATAAATCTTCCAAGAAGGGTGTGACTTTCGATACGAAGCAAGAGCCCAGTCTACATACATTTGACACATGGTAGGGCTATTTAACATTCCTTGTGGCAAAACTGTCCACTGAAAACGTGAATCTGGTTTATGATTATTAATACTGGGAATAGTAAAAGCAAACAATTTCTTATCCTCAGGATGCAATGGAATGGTAAAAAAGGCATCCTTTAGATCAATGATCATAAGGTCCCAATTTGCAGGAATCAAATTTGGATTGGGTAAGCCACATTGCAAAGGTCCCATGGGTAAAATAATCTCATTGATTTTTCTCAAATCATGTAGGAAACGATATTTCCCTGACTTTTTCTTAATAACAAAAACTGGACAATTATAAGGACTCATAGTAAATTCAATATGCCCTGCGTCCAATTGCTCTTTAACTAAAATTTGGAGCTGTTCTAATTTCAAAGTTGACAAAGGCCACTGTTCTGTCCAAACTGGCGTTGTTGAGGTTAACTGTAATTTCATTAACCGGTGCATTCTAATCTTCAATAATTATTTTTGCATTCAATTGACTCAATAAATCTCTTCCCCAAAGGTTAACATGTAAATTCATCACCACAGGCTTGATCTTTGCCTGATTTCCTCCCTGCTTAGCAGTCACTGAGAGCCATCTAGCGGTGATCTGAGCATACTGCAGTCCTCCAACACCACACACAGCAGGCGTATCTTGCACTGGCCACTCTTCAGGCCACTCAGCTATCCGAATCACTGACATGTCCGCTCCAGTGTCCACCAAACCTGAAAAAGGTCGGTTGTTTACCAAAAATGTGATCAACGGCTTTCCAGGTAACAACTGTCTAGCTATAGTGAAAAGTGCCACATTGATGTCACTGGCCTGCACATCTGTGGAACCGAAACCACCAGTTCCTCTTTCTTTACTGCCAACGCCCTGACTGACATAAGGCAACAGTATTAACTGCGCAAACTTATCTCCCTGCTTTAAAGATTTTGGCTGATTAGAATAAAGTTGCACCTTTATAACTCCAAAATAATCACTATCAATCACTCCTGGTAAAACAAAAATTCCCCTTTTTGAGGCTGATGAGCGAGGCAACACTATTCCTACAGTGCCCTGGGGTAAAGGACCTTTTAATTGAGTTTCACAAATTTCTACCGCTCCAGGAAAGTTTAGCTCACAATCATAAGCCAAAGGCAAATCTACCCCAGCTGATCCTTTAGTCGCTGGTGTAAGAGCAGGATCTCCCACCTGAAGAGGATAGTCTTTATCAGGAAATTTTTCTGGCCATTTTAATTTACGGTAGGGTTCGCTTCTGTGATCGATCGGGGGCCCTACCATCTCCCCCTCATCTAGTTTTTTGAAACAATGTTGTTCCTACACTGATTTGCCCAATGATAGCCTTTTTTACAATTTGGACAAAGAGATTTTGGTATATTAATACCTCCCTGTTTTCCTCGATGTTGACCACCACCAGGGGCTCGACACTCAGCTTTAAAGTGTCCCAGCTTTCCACAATTAAAACAATTACCCATCTTCCTGTTTTGATTGCCAGTTTGAATAGCAGCAGCCAATGCCTCCATCTGGAAAGTCTGACTACCTACAGCAGAACAAGCCTGTATCATCTCAGCCAACTCCCTAGGGCCCACGGCCAAAAGAGAGCGAAGGACATGTTTACAATCCTCATTCGCATTTTCAACTGCCAATTTTTTCAAAACTTCCTCTACTGCTATAGGATTATCTACCTGTCTTTCCACTGCCACCTTAAGCTTATCAATAAAACTATCATAGGATTCACCATTAGCTTGCTTAATGAGAGTGAAACTTTTCCCTGCACCGGGGGTGTCATCAACCTTACTCAAAGCTGCAAAAACAGCCATCACAATCACAGGGAAAGCCTCCTCAGGGGTGCCATCTCATTGTTGTTCTACTGTAGAAAATTGTCCTGAGCCATAAATCTGATCAGGTACTATTTGAGCTGTGCCCCTGGCAACTGCCTGTTGATGCCATTGTAAATCAAAAACCAAATACTGGGCAGGAGTCAATATCATCCTCATCAAGCCCTTCCAATCCTCAGGTATCATCATACATCCGAAAGCAGTAGCTTCCAATACAGCCTGGGTATATTTGCTTTTAAGGCCGTAGTCCTTAACTGCCAATTTAATCTCTCTCAAGGTCCGCAAAGGCAAAGGTTTCCACTGCCGTCGCGGATTTAACTGTGCATCAACTTCTATACTGACAGGATAAGCGCTTGGTGACAAATTTATAGCTTCCTCTGTGGTTAATTCACCCTGCTGCAAAGCAGCACTCAAAGTCTCTTCTACAATAGTTTTTGCTCCTGATTTAACTAATTGTGGGTCACTAATTACGGGGGCAAAAGGAACAGACCCCAGAGTGGCAAGAGAGGGGAGAAGATGGCCATGATTACTAAGATGAACTTCAGGGGAACAGTCTGATTGTGCCTGTGGGTAAAACTTTATCTCTGAGTATGGAGGAACCCCCTCTGTGGGGAGAGGCAAAAGAGCATTCAAAGGTTGCTCCTGTGTTTCTATGGCTTCCATTACGGAGCGCCAAGCTGCCAAAACATCGGGGGGAGCTCGGGGCGTTTGATGAAAAACTGCCCCCAATTTTCTCCAGGTTTCAACTTTAACACTACCTGATAAGGGATACGTTGGTATGTGTTCCCAAGTATACTGCAATAAGTTCTTTATTTCTTTCTCTTTCAACTGACATGCTTTCCCATTAGGCTGAAAGTAAAAATAATTTCGCCTAGTTATCTCCCTTATTTCCTTGACGTGCCCTAACTGGGCTGTTGAGAGATCGCTACCCATACTCACGTAGAATCAGAGTCGACCTGCGACAAACTGATGAAAGCTTGCTTCCAAGTCCTGGCGAAAGTAGAGTAGAAGGCGGACGTATTGAAGGGAACCCTGCTGGATCTGGATTTTCCCTTTCCAATCACGTCGGGGTCACCACTTGAGGGGATTTTCCCAGCTACCCATGAATGATACGGACACAAGGATTGTCCAAGGGATGAGAAGCCCCGGGCTACACCCGACACCTTCTTTTATTAGAACATAACAGGAAGCTTTAAGCAGTCAAAATGATTGGTTACATATAATGGTACATATAAGGATATAGTGATACATATAAGGAGTTGTTTTTTGCCATACAAAGAATCCCTATTCCTCCTAGCCAAGAGCAACAGTTCCTTCTAGCCAAAACCACACGTCTTGTTATGTTCTAACTAAAACCCACAAACATGTACAGACAGTTTATTCCCACAGAAAAGGAAAAAAAACCCTAATACAGCAAGTAGAGGATCAGAATGGGAATATTCGCTATCAAATAGAAGAGAAGAAAAATATTATAAAAATTACTTTAAGGAGTTACACAGAGAGATCACTTCCGGTTCCTGTAGGTGACAGACGTGTTGTCCGCTGCTCGTCTCCTTGGTGGGCTCCATTCAGGAGCACAGGGGGCCCTGGAGGGGTCTTCTGCCGCAGGGCGGCTTGCTGGAATCCCCCAGACTCAGCGGCAGCCTGTGGGGGTGTTTCCAGCCTCGCCCCAGGAGCCGGGAAGCGGAGGGGGGGCATGAGGCAGCTGCGGGCTGTCTGCCCTTTCACCGAATGGGCTCTGGGAGGAAAGAGTTAAGCGAAAGAAGAGCGGCTGAAATGCCGATGGGGGGAGATCTGCCCTAATCTCCTTAATCATCGTTAACAAATAAGCAGCAGACTATTGTAAATTTTTGTTCAATCCATTTGAAACTGGAAGATTATAGGGGGGTGTTTCTTTCTCTTTACCCCTCCCCCTCGGACAAAGCGGCATTTAAACTATCTCTCTCTATATTGGAATGGAGAGAGAATAAAGGCTGACTTGCCACTTGTACTAACTATTTGAGAATGATTGATATCACAGCTGCAAGAGGTGACTGCTGAGCTGTTTTCTTAAAAGGGAAATTTTTTTTATGGAACTCCTTGTTCTTCTCCCTGTGAAAGGAGGAGCTAAGATGGCGACCCTCCATCTTTGTTTTTGTACCTATAAATGAAGCCTGCCTTTTGAAACTACCTTTGGAAAAAAAACTCTGGTAATTGTCTTAATACCCCCTTTGAAGGTGCTCTGGACCTTTCCCGTTACGTGGTCTTCCTGATTAATTCTGACTATTTGACTTTTCCTCTTTCTGGTGTACCTTCGTTCCTTGGAACTGTGAAGGAGAACTAACTTTTTACTTTTGGATTTGCCTGCCGCCTGGGACCGACACAGCTGCGTGCTCCAATGACACCATTCTCTTTGTAAAAGATTTATCACCTCTGAACACAGATAAATGGGGCCCAAAAAACCTCCAATGGGCAAGTCATTCTCTGCTCCTGCCTCTGCTACCTCCAGTCCAAGCATGCAGCAGATGAAGATTACTTCATTGTTACAACAAGAAGGGACTGGAGAGAGCTCAAAAGAATCTGTCAACCAAATGTTTCAGGAAATTATGAGGGGTCAAAATGAGTTGAAAAAAGAGGTGACAGATCTTAAAGAGCTGTACAACAACATTTAACAGAAAATAAACAAAGAATTGGGGTTTTGGAGGAGGGGGCAGCTGGATTGGGAGAGGAGGTTAAGGCAGTCTGGAAGGGAAATTTAGAATTGGAAAATTTTATGGCAAAAATAGAACTTGAAAGAATGTCCTTTTTTCTCAGAACCTATCAGAGACAGAAGATGAAGATCTTAAGGATATTATGAGTACAATTTCAGCAGAATATATTAAGCGAAATAAAGAACAGTTGTGGTGTGATATGGATCTGGTTTACAGGATTAATTCAGCATATGCTAGAACACACAATGTTCCAAGAGAGGTACATGTTAAGTTTCTTAGGAGGACCATGAGGGATGAGGTGCTAGGGGCCCAAAGGTAGGGAACATTAAAATATAAAGATAAAGAAATTACCATTCTTAAGCAAATTCCGAAAAAAATGCTAGATGCCATCTACAAAATATTTATGACTATTATGGCAGAAAGAATGAAAAATATATTAAACAAAATAATCCATACAGATCAAAATGGATTTTTACCATATAGACAAATTAGAAACAACACCAGAATAGTACTAAACGCATTAGAATACTACGAAATACACATGGAGAAACAAGCAGCATTAATATTTTTAGATGCACAAAAAGCCTTTGACATTTTGAATTGGGACTTTTTTATCAAACAAGTACGACATACATGAATTTTGGTCTAAATTTAGAGAAAATGATATTGGCAATTTATTCAAAGCAAACGGCCAGCGTGATAGTAAATGGAGATTGCACAGATGGATTTAATATAACCAAAGGAGTAAGACAGGGATGCCTGTTGTCACCTCTAATTTTTATCCTCTCAATAGACGCACTACTAGACCGATTACGACAAAAAATAAATAAATAAAGGAATAAAGAATGAAAAGTACAAGGCTCAGGCATTCGCAGATGATTTGGTATTTTTTGTAGAAGCTTCAATCGACTCACGAAAGGTACTTTTGGAAGAAATAGAAGAATTTGGTAAGGTAGCGGGGCTCAAAATTAACAAGGATAAGACAAAAATATTAATAAAAAATCGTAAAATCAGAAAAATGAATTGGAGCAGGAAAAGGGACTACGAATTGTAAAAACAATTAAATATTTAAGGATCTGGTTGACAGCAAGATGTTCAAAGATAAAGGAGGATAACTATAAAAAATTAATAGAAAAAACAAGATTTGGAACATTGGAGGAAACTTAAACTAACATTGGTGGGGAAAATTGCTGCAATTAAGATAAATATTCCCTCAAAATGGCTATATCTATTTCAAATGATTCCCATAAAATTAGATCAAAAGATTTTTAATGAATTAAATAAAGTAATAATTATGTTTATATGGGAAGGGGAAAAAACCAGAATAAGACTTAAATCACTAGGATAGCCAAATTAGAGATGGCTCCGGACTCCCTGATTGGGAGGTATACTATCACGCAGCCGCCTTGCTATGGATCAAAGAATGGGTAATCCTTACCAATAAAAGGATACTTGTCCTAGAAGGACCCAACTTACTTACAGGGTGGCACGCACATTTATGGGAGAAAAAAAATACAAAACATTCGCATTTCCAAAGTCATATAATTAGAGGAGCATTATTACTAGTCTGGAGGAAAATCAGGTTAAAGCACTATATTAAAATACCGGGATGGCTATCAACTATGGAGGCAATGATATACCCAAATACATTAGACATAATGAGAAGTTACAACCAATTGCTAGACAATCAAGGTAATATGAAAACAAATCAAGAATTGAAAGAACAGGGAATATTCATTGACTGGTGGCCATACTTAGAATTGCAGACAAGATGTAAAAAAATATAGAGGAATATGGCATTGAAAAAGAACAATTACCAATAGACAAAATATTATTAGGAACAGAGGAGAAATTTATAACCAAAATGTATGCCTATTTATTAAAATTTGAATGGGAACAGGAAATAGTCAAAGGAAATATAATAGCTTGGGCAAGAAACTTTGGCTACAGCATTCAATTGGGGAACTGGGAACAGTTGTGGATGAAAAATTATAAATCAACAATATCAGCCTCATGCAAAGAAAACTTATATAAAATGTTTTATCATTGGCATCTAACATCAGCAAGACTGGCAACAATTTACCCAAATTTGAGTCCCAGATGCTGGAAATGTAAACACAAACACGGTTCATACTTCCACATGTGGTGGACTTGTCTGGAAGCGAGGAAATATTGGAGTAAAATAAGAATTTGGTTGCAAGAAATAAAGGCCTTCAAATCCAATTTAAACCAGATATGTTTTTGTTAGGGATAATTAGAGGAATATTTGCAAAATAAATCAATTATAATTCACATACTGACAGCAGCAAAAATAACATACACCCCAAATTGGAAATTAGACAGCATACCCTCCAAAAACATGATAATTAAAAAAAAAAGGACTGCGTGGAAATGGTCAAATTAACTTTTAAACTGCAAGATAAAGAATGTTATACAGTATGGGATAAATGGTAGCAGTGGTTATAGGAATAACGAATGAAAGTAGAATATTTATATATGTAAATATTAGGTTATAGGAATTATAAAAGTAAAGAGGAAATCGTAAATGTTAAATGAATGGAGAGTATGTAAGATGATAAACAAAATGGGATATACTGATGTCTTAGGAATGGGAAGAATGGATGTTGAATTTCTTTTTTTATGTTTTGCTTTGTAAAAAGTTTAATAAAAATTACTCACTAACTGAAAGGTTGGTAATTCGGCAGTTTGAATCCCTAGCACCACGTAATGGAGTGAGCTCCTATTACTTGTCCCAGCTTCTGCCAACCTAGCAATTCAAAAGCATGTAAAAAAATGGAAGTAGAAAAATAGGGAACCACCTTTCTCAGGCCTGCAGCCATATTTTCTTGTGGATCTCAGGCCTGCCACACTTTTTATTATTCTACTATGCATTTTCTATTGTGGGAAAATGGGAGGGGGGATTGTGTGGAGTTAGATGATATGTAGCCATAACAAAATTCTTTCTAGAAAGCCAAGGTCATCCTTTGTCTCTGCACCTCTGCACCCGACCAGAACTGGATGGGTGGAAGCTGCTAGCATGGCAATGGAAGATTGGACCATGTGATGGACTCGTGGATGTAGGGGGAAGATCTTGAATTTTCAACTAGGTGGGAAAACTGGGAAGCCTTCAGATTCAGGTTTTCCCAGATGTGCCAATATGGCTCTCTTAATAAATTGGAATTTTGAGCTATATTTGCCATGGACTCTTGTTTACATTTGGATGCTATTTAGAACCCTGACATTAACCCTAATCTCTATTAAAATATTTCAACAGCTACTCCGAATTTTGGGGCAGTGTCCGAGGTCCTGAGCCACAGAGCTGACCTGAACCCGGGCAGTGTAAAGACTCAGGGAAGATGGAGGAAGAGAAAAAGCCCACAGAGGGAACAGTAGATGACAGAATGCAAATTTTTGTCCAGATCATATACTCACCTTCCCAAGCTGTGGTGGAAGCTGAGGAGGCCACCGAGCAGGAATGCCAGCTAGGAGCCAGGTGCAAAGAGCCACTTCTGGGCGAACCTCGCAACCGTACCTGACCCTGATGGAAAAAGCCACAGGGTTCACCTCCCCTAAGGAGATGGGTGCGAGATCCGACTCGACCTACAAGTGGAGGAGATCTTGAGTGCTCCAAAGATTGGAGACTCCTGTTGCCTTCACTCAGTCAATCACTGGCCAGCCTTCCAGATCAATTCAGACAGCTAACTGTAAGTGGGCCAACCCCTTGCTTTGGTGCCAAGTTTCCCAGGTGGTGTCAGCATTCTAAATACCATGCATGAAATCAATCAGAGACAAAGGCAGAATCATCCTTAAAGTTCCAATTTAATCATACAGGCATGTTAGCACATCTGTAGAATTCCAACTCTGATTCTCTTCCTGGAATTCCACCCAGTTGAGAGTTCATGATCCTATCCCCACACCCATAACCCATCACATGTTCCAATCATCATCTTCCATGCTGGCATCTACACCCCTCTGCTTCCGGTCAGGTGTCAAGGTGCAGAGACAAAAGATGACCTTGAGCTTCTACAAAAGAATGACAACAATACATTCCACAAATCTACTCCTTTCTATTCCCCCCTCCCAACTACTACACTAATGAAACACATAGGAAATTATAAGAAAGTGTGGCAGGCCAAAGATCCTAAAAGAAACATAACTACAGGCCTGACAGATGGCCTCTCCTCAGAAGAAAAACATTTCCAGACTTCTGATGGTGCCGCTGGACTTGGAGGACGCTCCAACGGGAACGCTAGCTCGTTTTTGAGTAACAAGCGGCTAGTATAGCATAAATCAGCTCAAAGTTGCAATCTTTACTACCTCCGGTGGAAACACAATCACAAACCCTGACACTGGAGGCTTTACAAAATAATTTACAAAATGCATTAAAAGAACAGGCAGTTGTCTTGGAGGGGAAAATTACAAGTGCCTTTAAAGATGTCTCTGATGAAATATCTGGAATTAAGGATTTAATCCAAACACGTAACCAAGAGATAAGGGAGGATATAGTTGAGGCACTTAAAAGATTATTTGGCTACGTGGCATCTCTTGATGAGAAGGTGGAATAAATTAATGAGGCTAATATAAAGTTGGATAACAAACTTGTGGAGGCACAAACTAAAATTGATAAGTCAGAGGCGGAGCTTACGATGATGCAATACAGGACAATGGAATTTGCCCTGAGGATAAGGGGGTTGAAGGAATATTCTCAAGAAGATTTAAGAGAGATTTTTGCTGACGCTCTTGTCCAATTAACTGGGGAGCCAAAGGCCGAATGCCTCTGGCAAATGGACAAAATTTACTGTGTTAATTCATGGATTGCTAGACAAAGACAACTGCCAAGAGATATCGTAATTTATTTTGTTACCAGGAAAATTAGGAATGAAATATTGTAAGCAACGTACAAAAACAAATTACAAGTGGCAGGTCAAGATGTGATAGTAATGAAGGAAATCCCCCCCAAAATGTTGAGATCTAGAAAGGATTATGCATTTCTAGTGGACGAACTTAGAAAGCGCCAGATTCAATACAGATGGGAGACCCCAGCCAGATTGGTGCTGAACTACATGGGAGAAAGACATCGTCTCAATTCTGTTTGGAAGGCAAAATATTTTTATAGTATGTAACTAAAGGCAGGACGCCCTCCATCTCCAGGTCCCAAAGAAAGAAAAAAGACAGAGGATCCCAGGCAGCAAGATAACCAGGAACAAATTAGGGTGGTGAATTTGCTGCAGGAAACAGAAGAAATTATGGAACAGAGACAAACCCGTGCAGCTACTAAACGTAAAGAACAAGAATTAAAGTCTCAGCAAGTCCAGCTGACAATCCAAGATAATATAAACACGAGCACAGAAGCAGTGGGAGGAGCTAAACCGAAGGTGAAATCCCAGCAAGATTTCCAGGCAGCTCTTAAAAAGCTTCAGTGTGCTAAAGATGACAACTAAATTTCTAACATGGAATGTCAATGGCTAAAATTCACCACAAAAAAGGAAACAAAATATTTCACTACTTGAAACAATTTAAAAATGATGTAATTTGCTTACAAGAAACACACATTAGAACGCAGGACCAGAAATACTTGATGAATGCAAGACTGGGATCGCATTTTGTAGCATCTGCTCCGGAGAAGAAAAATGGTATAGTCATATATTTAAGAAAAGACTTAAAAGCTGAATTAATTGAAGCAGATCCTCAAGGTAGATATATTGCAATTGAATTATTAATAGAAGGAAAGAAAATACTCTTGACAGGAATATATGCTCCCAATCAACAACAAGAAATTTTTTATAAGTTGCTTCACACCAAATTAATACAATGGGGCTACAGATCCTGCATTTTACTGGGCGATTGGAATGGAGTACTGGATCCTGTTCAAGACAAGAAGAGGCTTTTGCAAAACACATGATTACCTAAATCTTTTTTTGACATGATGGATGACTTTGAACTGAGAGATATCTGGAGAGAATGGAATGTTAAAGAATGGGATTTCACTTTTTTTTTCTGATAGGCACCAATCCCTTTCCAGAATTGATTTTATACTAATTACAAATGATTTTTTTTCCAGGGTAAAGAAGACTAAGATATGCCTGAGAACTTTAACAGATCACAACCCGGTCTGGATGGAACTTGAATATGGAGACCGACCTAGGAGGTCTTGGAGATTAAACGAAAATCTATTTAGATATGAGAAAAATGTTACGGAATGTAAAAAACTATTGAAATAATATTTTGCTTTTAATATGCATAAGGGGATATCTATGGAAATGGTTTGGGATGCAAGTAAAGCATACATGAGAGGCGTTTTAATAAATCTGAATAATGTTCATAGGCGCAAACAAAGGGAGAAACAAAGGGAATTAGAGGAAGAGATTAAAAAAAAGAGCAGGAGTTAATGTCTAAACCAGATGATAAGAAGACAAAAGAGATAATTACTTTATTGTGAGGGCAGTTCAATATGTTAATATCGGATCAGATAGCCACTAATTTTCTATATGCTAAACATAACACTTTTTGTAATGCCAATAAACCAGGTCAATGGTTGCATATATGTTAAGGAAAAAACAAAGATCCCATAATATAGAGAAAGTAGAATATAAAGGGAAAGAAGTTTTTCAACAGGATATGATTAAAAAGACTTTTTTAGAATTTTACACCAGATTGTATGCTGGTGACAAAATACAAGGGTCAGACATAGACCGATATTTGGATAAAGAGAAAATTTCTATACTTACAGATGAGCAAAGGGGAAGATTGAATCAACTTGTAACTTCAGAGGAAATCTTCCTGGCAATTAAGCAGTTAAAAATCGGCAAAGCACCTGGCACAGATGGCTTGACAGCAGTTTATTATAAAAAGTTACAACTAGAAATGATGGAACCTCTTAGGGAACTATTTAATAAAATTCAAATGGAAGGCAGGGTCCCACCATCTAGGAAAACAGCTTTAATTTCTTTGATTCCAAAAGAAGAACAGGATCCTACCCAGCCAAAAAACTACAGACCAATTTCATTACTTAATACAGACTACAAAATCTTTGCTAAAATATTGGTAAACAGGTTAATGCCAATTGCGCAACAAATGATTCAAATTCAAAATTCAGATTTTTAATTTGTTAGCCGCTCCCTCTCCGCAAGGGACTCGGGGCGGCGTACAATAAAAATATACATACATACATACATATAGACATACAGATCCACACATATACATACATATACATACATGGAGGAGGTAGTAATCAAACATATATCACATTAATAATAATAATAGAAAATTAAAATTAGCCATTAAAATATCCCATGATAAAATACAATTTAAAAAGGACTGTCAGGAGGAGGATAAACTACGGTTGAGCCAGGCCAGATAATTGAAAGAGGTGGGTCTTGAGCTTTACATGGAAGGAGTGGAGATCGGAAGTAATCCTGATGTCAAGGGGGAGGTCATTCCACAGGGCTGGGCCCATCACAGAGAAGGCCCTGCTCCTGGGTGTCGCCCCCCGACACTGTTTAGCGGACGGCACCCGGAGAAGTCCCTCTCTGTGTGAGCGGATTGGTCATAGGGATGTATGGGGCAGGATGCGATCCCGCAAATAAGTAGGTCCTATGCCATGGAGCGCTTTAAAGATCGTAATCAAAACCTTGAAATGCATCCGATAGACCACAGGAAGCCAGTGCAGCTCGTGCAGGAGAGGTGTTACATGGGAGAACCTAGTCCTCCCCATAATCACCCGCGTGGCCGCATTCTGAACCAACTGTAGTCTCCGAGTGCATCTCAAGGGAAGCCCCATGTAGAGAGCATTGCAGTAGTACAGGTGAGACATCACTAGCGCATGGGTGACTGTGCGCAAGGCATCCCGGTCCAATAAGGGACGCAATTGGCGCACCAGGCGGACCTGGTGGAACGCCCCCCTTGCCACGGCTGTTACATGGTCATCCATGGACAGCCGGGCATCTAGGAGGACGCCCAAATTGCGCGCCCGTTCCATGGGGGCCAGTTGCTCGCCCCCAATGGCCAGAGATGGAAGCAACTGGTTGAACCGGGGGGCTGGAAGCCACAGCCACTCCGCCTTGGAGGCTGGGCGATAATTAGCTAGCTCCGTTGGGTCCAGGGAAGGCTTCTTGAGTAGGGGTCTCACAACAGCCTCTTTCAAGGCGGCCGGCAGAGACCCCTCGCCCAACGAAGCGTTCACTAGGCCCAGGAGCCAGTCGCGTGTAACCTCCCAGGATGCCAGTACAAGCCAGGAGGGGCACGGGTCCAATAAACATGTGGTAGGTCGCAGACGTCCACGTAACTTGTCCAAATCCTCGATGGCAACCGAGTCAAACTCCTCCCAGAATGGTCTCTCAAGACTCGCCACAGGCGTCTCCACTGGACCACTGAAAGGGACCCATCCCATCCGGATTTGAGCGACTTTGTCCTGCAGATATTTCCCAAACTCCTCTGCTCTGCCCTGTAAAGGGGCTTCCCGCGGCCTCTGAAACAAGAGGGAGCGAGTCACCCGGAACAGGGCAGCAGGGTGGTTATCTGCAGATGCAATAAGAGCGGCACAATGGTGACATTTGGCCGCTCTTAATGCCACAAGGTATGTCCTTAAGTAGGTTCGTGCCTGTGCTCGGTCAAATTCGGAGCGGGAGGATCTCCAAACACTCTCTAGGCGTCTCTTGTGGCGTTCATCACCCTTAGCTCCTCGGTAAACCAAGGAGCCAGGGTGTTTCGTTGCCGCAGGAGAGGCTGCAGAGGCGCCACCCGGTCAAGGGCCCCGGCAGTCGCACTATTCCATGCAGCTACCAGGTCCTCCACCCGGGGGCGGGTCAGGTCTACAGGAGGTGGCCCAAGCTCCGTCTGGAACTTATCTGGTTCCATCAGGTGCTTGGGGCGGAACCATCTAATGCCTTCCGGCTCCGCCTCCCTGCAACGGGGGGTAGCACCAGGGAAGTCAAGTCGGAGAAGTGAGTGATCCGACCATGACAGGGGAGTGATAGTTAAATCCCCTATTCCCAACCAGGTCTCAGTTATTCCTGCGAGGTCCGGCTCCCCCTCCAGAATTAGATCGCCGACAAGATCTTAAAAAGTCATATTTTAAGGAATGCCTTACTGCGTGTCTGGAAAAAATATCAAGATAGGCTAAACGACAAGGTACCTGTCAGGCCTGCAGTTATGTTTCTTTTAGGATCTTTGGCCTGCCATACTTTCTATTATTTTCCTATGCTGTTTCATTAGTGTAGTAGTTGGGAGGGGGGAATAGAAAGGTGTAGGATTGTGGAATGTATTGTTGTCATTCTTTCTAGAAGCTCAAGGTCATCTTTTGTCTCCGCACCCCGACACCTGACCGGAAGCAGAGGGGTGTAGATGCCAGCGTGGAAGAAAAGGATTGGACCATGTGATGGATTGTGGGTGTGGGGATAGGATCATGAACTTTCAACTGGGTGGAATTCCAGGAAGAGAACCAGAGTTGGAATTTCATAGCACAGTGCTAACATGCCTATATGATTAAATTGGAACTTTAAGGATGATTCTGCCTTGGTCTCTGATAGATTTCACGCATGGTATTTAGAACGCTGACAATATCTATGTGTGGAGGGGGGTGCGTAGACATGCTATAGAGAACATAAGTATAGAAAAAAAACAAGATGTAACTGCATATAGACTTCCGGTTCCGGCTGCTGATCGCGACGGGCAGGCTCTGCTCGCCCCGCGCACTTCTGGTGGGCTTCCCATCGTTTGGGGGGCACAGGACGCCCTGGAGGGGCTCCTGCCGAAGGGGCGGCATAGTGGGGGATCCCCTGAGTTGGTGGCAGCCGGGGGGGCTCCCCGCATCGCCCTAGGCACCGGGAGGCATGATGGGGAGGCGCTGCGGTGTCTTCGTGAGGAGGCAGCTGGAAGAACGCACGATCTGAAGGACGCAGTTGCTGTGTGGTGAGGTGGAAACTTCCCCCCGTTCCCTTGCTTGCTCGAAAAAGGGAAAAAAATGCCAGCTGCTTTTAGAGTCATTTTCAACACGGCTTGGAGAAGCATGACTGGAGGGAGGGGTATTCCCCCCCTCGGACAGGGAGCTATAAACGGTTTTGCTCTCTGCTCTAGAGGAGGAGGAAGGGGGAGAGCCAAGTAATGAATTCACGATCATAACAAAGGCGGTTTTTGGATTGTAATCTTATAAATGAGGTGATGATCTGAAAACTTTGGAAACTTTGAAAACTTTCTGTTATGCCTTTCAACTCTGAAGCTGGCAGGGCAAGATGGCATACTTCCGTCGTCTTCACAGACACTGAAATTTGACTCCACCCATAGAACTTCAGGCATCTTGTCTTTGTCTCCGTGACACTCAGATAAATCTCTTGTTATACTGGACTCCGCTTGGAACAAAGGATTTTATTACTCTACTGCCAGAAGCTATAATTAGAAAGAACTCCCTTCTGCTTGGACTCCTTGCCTCCTAATCTCTCTTGTCGGTTTTCCTCTCTAATTGTTTCCTCTCTGTATTGACTTTGTACTTTTTCTGCTCATCACAATGCCACCTAAAAGACCACCCCTGGGGAAGCCAGGCTGTCAGGTCTGTAGTTATGTTCTTTTTAGGATCTTTGGCCTGCCACACTTTCTTATAATTTTCTATGCTGTTTCATTAGTGTAGTAGTTGGGAGGGGGGAATAGAAAGGAGTAGGATTGTAGAATGTATTGTTGACATTCTTTAATAGAAGCCAAGGTCATCTTTTGTCTCCGCACGTCGACACCTGACCAGAACCAGAGGGGTGTAGATGCCAGCGTGGAAGATGATGATTGGAACATGTGATGGATTTGTGGGTGTGGGGATAGATCATGAACTTTCAACTGGGTGTAATTCCAGGATGTACATCAGAGTTGGAATTTTTCCATAGAGGTGCTAACTTGCCTGTAGAATAAATTGGACCTTTAAGGATGTTTTGCCTTGGACAATGATTTATTTCTGCATGGTATTTAGAACGCTAACATTATTCCAACTCTCCCCTTTAAAATAATTCACTAGCACCCTCCCCCTCTCAAGGGGGAAGGGCTGGTGATGGAAGAGCTGGTGATGGGGGTCGCGGCATTCCCAACGCTGTCCGGGACAGCGTAAATATCAGCGAAGAATTAATGAGAAGCTTTTGGTGATAAGAAGCTGAGTGCCGGAACTTAAAAGGCAATGGAATGCTGCTTCCAGTTTAATTGCATCTGGAGGAATGCAGGAGGAGACACGAAAAGACGAAGGAAAGTCTCAGACCAAACTTCTTCAGCAAAACGTGAGTGCATGCTCCCCCTCCATCCCCCCAGCTTGGAAGCAAGGCTTGGAGAAAAAAAAAGAAAAAAAACCCTAGAACGGAGGTTTCGGCTCCTTCCAGACGGCAAGAAATGAAATGGCTTATTACCCTGCAACTAACTGGGAGAAAGATTCCCTTTCAAAATGGGAATTTCACAGGAGGCAGGAAGGAGGGATTTCGCCAGCATCTTTCACTTGCAAGCCACCACAAATGGGGCTGCAACCAGTAAAGGAAGCAAAACCAGATTGGGTTTTCTTCCCAGATTTTGGATGGAAGAGATGCTACTTGCCACCTCCTTTGCCATCAGCATGGGGAAATGCTCCAAGCCAGCAGAGGGCACCTACTTGGCCCATAACTCATCCAAGCCAGCAGGAGGGTCCTTGGCACATAAACCCCCCTAGCCAGCCATCATTGGTTGAGCAGCTCAACCCCAGGATGGGTCTTAGCCCCAAGTCATGGATGGGAGGGATGCCAGTGGGCACCTGCCCTCCCTCAGCAGATGGCACCATGGCAGAAAGCTGGGCAGTGGCCAACCGAGGGATTGACCTCCCCACCAGTTCCAGCCTCCCCTGCAAGGCCCAAAAAGGTTCTTACCAGACCTTCCTACAGAGAAGAAATCTCCATGGAAGAAGGGATTACCAAACAGAAGCCTGCATTGCGGATGGCGGGAAAATGTGCGCCTGCAAGGCCCCAAGTGGTTCTTACCCCACCTTCCTACAGAGTAGCAATCACCAACATGGAATAAGGGATTACCAAAGCCAGGCCTGCAAGATGGGAAGCGGGACAAGGTGCATCTGCAATGCCCCAAAAGGTTCTTACTCTACCTTCCTACAGAGAAGCAATCTCCACCATGGAAGAAGGGTTTACCAAGGGGGAAGCTGCAAGTTGGAGAGCAAGGCAGTGTGATAAAACGGTTCCTAAGTTTAGAGATGTAACTAGGTTCCATTCCTCATGGGGGCCAATTAAATGCCACCATTGTTGTCAACTTGGCCACAGAGCGTCAGAGTGCTTGGCTCCAGCCCCAATACCACAAACGTGCGCACCAACCACAACGGCGGTAAAGAGAGGGTCCCAGATGCCACCACAGAAGAGTCATCTGGGCCAACAACCTCTGGAAGAGGATCCCCAACTTAAGGTGAGGAAGTGTCCTACCAAGGGGGAGGCCTCGGAAGAGGAAAAGGGCAGACAATCTCCAGAGGAGGATCCCCAACTTAAAGTGACAAAGAGTCCAACTAAGGGGGAGGCCTCGGGGGGGGAAAGCCTAAACGACCTCTAGAAGAGGATCTCCAACTTATGGTGATGAAGAGTCCTACCAAGGAGGAGGCGTCGGAGGAGGGGATTGCCGAAGAACAAATGTATGTACCAATAGCCATGGTGGTAAAGAGAGGGCCCCAGATGCCAGCACAGAAAAGTCATCTGGGCCAAAAACCTCTGGAAGAGGATCCCCAACTTAAGGTGACGAAGTGTCCTACCAAGGGGGAGGCCTCGGACGGGGAAAAGCCCAAACAACCTCTGGAAGAGGATCCCCAACTTAACGTGACAAAGAGTCCTACCAAGGGGGAGGCCTCAGAGGAGGGAATTGCTGAAGAACAAAGGTGTGTACCAATTGCCACGGTGGTAAAGAGAGGGCCCCAGATGCCACCACAGAAAAGTCATCTGGGCAAACAGCCTCTGGAAGAGGATCCCCAACTTAAGGTGACGAAGTGTCCTATCAAGGGGGAGGCCTCGGAAGAGGAAAAGGGCAAACAATCTCCGGAGGAGGATCCCCAACTGAAGGTGACAAAGAGTCCAACTAAGGGGGAGGCATCGGAGGGGGAAATGCCCACCGACCTCTGGAAGAGGATCCCCAACTTCAGGTGGCGAAGAGTCCTACCAAGGGGGAGGCCTCGGAGGAGGGGATTGCCGAAGAACAAATGTGTGTACCAATAGCCATGGTGGTAAAGAGAGGGCCCCAGATGCCAGCACAGAAAAGTCATCTGGGCCAAAAACCTCTGGAAGAGGATCCCCAACTTAAGGTGACGAAGTGTCCTAGCAAGGGGGAGGCCTGGGACGGGGAAAAGCCCAAACAACCTCTGGAAGAGGATCCCCAACTTAACGTGACAAAGAGTCCTACCAAGGGGGAGGCCTCGGAGGAGGGAATTGCTGAAGAACAAAGGTGTGTACCAATTGCCACGGTGGTAAAGAGAGGGTCCCAGATGCCACCACAGAAGAGTCATCTGGGCAAACAGCCTCTGGAAGAGGATCCCCAACTTAAGGTGACGAAGTGTCCTACCAAGGGGGAGGCCTCGGAAGAGGAAAAGGGCAAACAATCTCCGGAGGAGGATCCCCAACTGAAGGTGACAAAGAGTCCAACTAAGGGGGAGGCCTCAGAGGGGGAAATGCCGAACCGACCTCTGGAAGAGGATCCCCAACTTCAGGTGACGAAAAGTCCTACCAAGGGGGAGGCCTCGGAGGAGGAAAAAGGCCAGCCATGGATGATTGAATCCAAGAGCTCAGAACCTACAGCACCTGCAGCAGAGAGCCCTAAACGGCCATAGGAAGAGGTCGCAATGGACTTCATCGTGGAACTCCCAGACAGCAGTGGGCATAAAGTAATTTGGACTGTTATTGATTTGTTTTCTAAGCAGGCACACTTCATTGCTTGCTCAGGATTGCCATCCGCAAATGAATTAGCGAAAATGTTTGTGAAACACATTTATCGCCTGCACAGAGTACCCAAGAGGATCATTTCAGACCGCGGAGTCCAGTTCACAGCCAAGTTCTGGAGAGAGGTCCTGAGATCCATTGGGTCCACACAAGAACTGAGCTCAGAGGTTCAACCCAGCATGAATGGCGCAGCAGAGGAAGT
This sequence comes from Natrix helvetica, assembly GCF_964273705.1. NCBI lineage: Eukaryota > Metazoa > Chordata > Lepidosauria > Squamata > Natricidae > Natrix > Natrix helvetica. The sequence continues at coordinate 53,804,359 of NC_138549.1, read as the reverse complement.
CAATGGGGTGGTGGAACAATACATCCGGTGTTTTGTGGACTATCAGCAAGACAACTGGTCGGACTTGCTACCCTTCGCCGAAGTGGCGTACAACGATGCGGTCCACAGCAGCACAGGATTAGCGGGTTTCCAGATTGTTGGAAGTTGTTGCCATGCCTGAGTTGCCTAGGGAACCTCCTTCCTTCATGTCTTTGAGTGAATGGATGGACATGCTAAAGAAAGGATGGGAGAATACGAAGAAGGCTCTAGCAGTTGCGGCAGAAGCCTACCAGAAGCAAGATGATCAACATCGCTCGCTCCAAAACCCCTACCGTGTGGGGGACAATGTTTTTGTATCTACCAAATACATGAGATTAGAAATGCCTAGCAAGGAATTGGGTCCAAAATATCTAGGTCCATTCCTAATAGTGAAGATAGTTAACCCAGTTACAGTTCAACTCAGTCCACCCAGAAGTCTAGGGGAAATTGACCCAGAATTTCATTGTAGCTTGTTGAAACCAGTAATTGGGTCTAAAAGAAGAGCATCCACCCAAGCTCACTCTCCTCCTGTAGTGATAGAAGGGGAAACAGAATCTGAGGTGGAAAGAATTGTAGATTCCAGGCTGAATAGGGGTTGCTTACAGTACTTAGTGCATTGGAAGGGTTACCCTTGGTCTGAAGAGAATTCGGTGAACAGTGGGAACCTAAAAGTGGAGAAGTTAGTAAAGCAATTCAATGGAAAGTTTCCCGAGAAGTCAAAGGGTTCCACTGGGTGGAGAAGAGGTGGTTAATTTTGTTATGTTAACTTTTATGTTATTCTCTCCGCACCTCGACACCTGACCGGAACCAGAGGGGTGTAGATGCCAGCGTGGAAGATGATGATTGGAACATGTGATGGATTTGTGGGTGTGGGGATAGAACATGAACTTTCAACTGGGTGGAATTCCAGGATGTACATCAGAGTTGGAATTTTTCCATAGAGGTGCTAACTTGCCTGTAGAATAAATTGGACCTTTAAGGATGTTTTGCCTTGAACAATGATTTATTTCTGCATGGTATTTAGAACCCTAACACGGGCTTTGCTGTCTCCACCCCGACATCTACAGTATCCAGTCCCAGTGGACAGCAGACCCTAACCTTCATGTTGCAGCCTAAACTTTCTGAGACGGATTTTCAGCAGATGTTCCAACAAATCTTAAAGGAGCAGGAGGACATAAAAAGTCAACTAAAGGAGATGAAAGAGCAGCTTAAAGAGAACCAAGACCAGATGAGTAAAAACTCACAGAGACTGGACCTTTTGGAGGAGGGGATGGCTGAGATGAGGGGGGAGGTGAAAGGGGTGCAGAATGGGAACCAAGAGCTTGAGACCCACCAGATGAAAACGGAATTTGAAAGAATGTCCTTTTTCCTTAGATTTCAAAATGTGGTTGAGGCGGATGATGAAGATTTAAGGGACATCATGACAAACCTTTTGGCTGAATATATTCAAAAAGAAAAACAACAGATGGGGTGGGACTTGGATCTGGTTTATAGAGTAAATTCAGCATACGCTAGAACACACAATGTTCCAAGGGAGGTACACATTAAATTTCTCAGAAAGACTACAAGAAATGAGATTCTGAGTGCACAAAGGGGGCAAGTTTTGAAATATCAAGATAGAGAAATAACCATTCTGAAACAGATCCCTAAGAAAGTGAGAGAGAAAAGAAAAAACTATTCGCAATTAGCGAAGAAGCTATACCAGAAGGGGGTGTGGTTCAGATGGTTGATGCCTGAAGGCATGTTAATTTTCTGGGAGGATGCAAGAGTTAGAATCAACACAACCACATAGGCTCAGGCCTTTATGGAAAAAAATAAAGCACTCCTAGATAAATCAGATGATTCTACACCAGATTTACAGGACACGGGAGGGGCCGGAGCCCTGTTGGTGGAGGGAGAAGGGGCAATACCAAGAAAACTCAGATCACAAAAATGAGTAAGAAAATCTGCTTGATATAAATTGATTGAAATTATTATTTGAATTTACATGCTGACGAAATATTGCTATTTAGTACCAAACTGATTTATGTATAAATGGAAATTATGAGCACGGGGGGCGGGGACACCTCCTACATATTGTGACTGCCAAAATTTGTAACTTATTCCACCACCCCTTTCCTTTTTATTTTTTTAAAAACCAATAAAATTTTGTTTAAAAAAAAAGATGTAACTACATATGCAGAACTCCTTAGTATGAATAGAGGTGCACTGCAGTTGAAATCTTTGAATGTATTAAGAGATGAAAGGGTAATTCAAACCTGGTTTCAGTATGGTCAGTTACAGGCTAGATGGAAAAAAAATCAGAAATCCGGTATTATCCAAAATGAGGATAACTTGATAAAACAAATCAGGGACCAGAGTCAAATGCACATAAAAAGGTTGTATAATGTAATGATAGAAATAGACTCAGAAACAGAATTAGTTAAAGATTGTATGATAAAATGGGCACAAAATTTTGAAGAACCAATAATGATGGAAACATGGGAAGAGATTTGGGTAAGAAATGTAAAATTTACACAAGCTCAGAACTTGAGAGATAATTTCTACAAGATGTTGTACAGATGGCATTTAGATCCAAAAAGGCTAGCCTGTATGTATCCGAATCTACCATTTAAATGTTGGAGATGTGACTGTGTTGGTGCCATGTACTAGCATATTTGGTGGACTTGTAAAAAAGTTAAAGCATTTTGGATAAAAATATGGTGGTTATTCAAAATATTTTGAAAAAGAGGATAAAGTTCACACCCCAGTTGTTTTTGTTAGGCATAGTTTCAGACTGTACTGTCATAGAGACTAATCTGATCTTGAACCTAACGATGGCAGCAAGATTGTTGGTGGTGCAATACTGGAGGAAGGAAGAGTTGCCCACTATCCAAGAATGGACGTTAAAAGTAGTAAACTTAGCAGAGATGGCCAAAATTTCAGCGTATCTGAAGGATCACTCAGATGAGAAGTACAAGCTGGACTGGAGAAGATGGATTGACTATATTCAAAACAAATACCGGACTAAAAAATTTCAGTTAGTTTATGAATGAAGGCATAAAGAATGTTACAATTTATTCAAAGTTAGTTTAATAAAGGGGGAGTTAAAGCACAAAAATAGTAACATGTTAAAACTAGTTAGCTTATGTTAGCGTATGGTTGTTAAATGTTTATACCCTGCATTTTGCTCTGGGAGGTCGGGGGGAGGTCGGCTGAGAAGAGGGAAGGGTAAGGGGGGTGATAATTGTAAAATTTATTTAAAAATTTTAATAAAAAAAGAAGAAAAACGTTTCCTGTTCAGAGAATAACATAAACGTTAACATAATAAAAATTAACCACCTCTTCTCCCCACAGGGAGACCATTTGACTTATCGGGAAACTTCTCATGGAATTGTATTACTAACTTCTCCACTTTTAGATTCCCACTATTCACCCAAGTAGCTTCAGACCAAGGGTAACCCTTCCAGTGCACTAAGTACTGTAAGTGACCCCTATTCAGCCTGGAGTCTACGATTTTTCCCACCTCAGATTGTGTTTCCACTTCTATCACTACAGGAGGAGAGTGAGCTTGGGTGGATGCTCTTCTTTTAGACCCAATTACTGGTTTCAACAAGCTACAATGAAATTCTAGGTCAATTCTCCCTAGACTTCTGGGTAGACTGAGTCGAACTGTAACTGGGTTAACTGTCTTCACTATTGGGAATGAACCTAGAAATTTTGGACCCAATTCCTTATTAGACATTCCTAAAACTAGACACCCCTGACATTAGAACGACTACGGACCTCCGCTCCCTTCCGCCGGAAACTTAAAACCCACCTGTTTCATCTAGCTGGCCTGGCCTTATTCCAGCTTTCCCACCTCAGTTTGTATTTTGAAATTTTATGGTTTGGTTTTAAGGTTTAAGTTTTTAATTCTTATAAATTTGTACAGGGGATATTTTAGTTATGTATATTATCGAGTGTATGGTTTTTAAATTTGCACCTGTACACCGCCCCGAGTCCCTTCGGGGAGAGGGGGCGGTCTAGAAGTTTAATAAATAAATAAATAAATTAATAAATTAATCTTCTGTATTTGGTAGACACAAAAACTTTGTCCCCCACATGGAAGGGGTTTTGGAGCGAGTGATGTTGATCAGCTTGCTTCGTGTAGGCTTCTGCCGCAACTGCTAGAGCCTTCTTCGTATTCTCCCATCCTTTCTTTAGCATGTCCATCCATTCATTCAAAGACATGAAGGAAGGAGGTTCTCTAGGCAACTCAGGCATGGCAACAATTCCATGCCACTGTAATCTGGAACCCCGTTAATCCTGTGCTGCTGTGGACCACATTGTTGTATGCCACTTTGGCGAAGGGTAGCAAGTCCAACCAGTTGTCTCGCTGATAGTCCACAAAACACCGGATGCATTGTTCCCCCGCCGCATTGGATCTCTCTGCTGCGCCGTTCATGCTGGGATGAACCTCTGAGCTCAGTTCTTGTGTGGACCCAATGGATCTCATTCATTTCATTTCATTTATTAAATTTATAGACCGCCCCCTCTCCCCAAGGGGACTCGGGGCGGTGTACAGACAAAAGCTAAAACCGTATATACAATAACAATATTAAATACCCCTTATTAAAAACAAATTAAATATAGGGTCTGTACAGTGATAATAAAAATTAAAACAAGTTAAAAGGACAACCCCTAAAAATTTAAAATGCCGGCCAGGAGGATTGAGAATTAAAACTACGATTGGGCCAGGCCAGCTAATTGGAACAGGTGGGTCTTGAGTTTCTTGCGGAAGGAGAGGAGATCAGTAGTAGTTCTAATGTCGGGGGGGGAGGTCATTCCAGAGGGTCGGGCCCATCACAGAGAAGGCCCTACTCCTGGGCGCCGCCCGCTGGCATTGCCTAGTGGACGGCACCCGGAGGAGTCCCTCCCTGTGAGAGCGAATTGGTCGCAGGGATGTATGGCGTAGGATGCGATCCCGCAGGTAGCTAGGTCCTGTGCCATGGAGCGCTTTAAAGGTGATAATCAACACCTTGAAACACACTCGAAAAGCCACAGGTAGCCAGTGCAGCTCGCGCAGGAGAGGTGTTATATGGGAGTACCTAGTACATCCCATGATTACCCGTGCGGCCGCATTCTGGACCAGCTGCAATCTTCGGGTGCATCTCAAGGGGATCCCCATGTAGAGAGCATTGCAATAGTCCAGACGGGACGTCACAAGTGCATGGGTGACTGTGTGAAGGGCGTCCCGGTCCAATAGGGGGTGCAATTGGCGCACCAGGCGAACCTGGTGGAACGCCCCCCTTGCCACGGCTGTCACATGGTCGTCCATCGACAGCCGAGCATCCAGGAGGACGCCCAAATTGCGCGCCCCTTCCACGGGGGCCAGTTCGCCCCCGATGGCCATTGATGGAACCCACTGGTTGAACCGGGGCGCCGGTATCCACAGCCACTCCGTCTTGGAGGGGTTGAGTTTGGGTCTGTTGCTTCCCATGCAGACCCATACGGCCTCCAGGCACCGGGACATCACTTCGACGGCCTCGTTGGGATGGTTCAGGGTGGAGAGGTACAGCTGAGTATCATCAGCGTACAGATGGTACTCAACCCCAAAACCACGAATGATCTCACCCAGCGGCTTCATGTACGTGTTGAACAGGAGAGGTGAGAGGACCGACCCCTGTGGCACCCCACAAGTGAGTGGCCTCAGGATCGACCTCTGCTCCCCTGCCAGCACGCATTGCATCCGGCCAGAGAGGTAGGAGGAGAACCACCACAAGACGGTGCCCCTCACCCCCAGCCCCTCCAGACGACGCAATAGGATACCATGGTCGATGGTATCAAAAGCCGCTGAGAGATCTAATAGGACCAGGATGGAGGAGCAACCCCCATCCTTGGCCCTCCAGAGATCATCCACCAACGCGACCAAGGCTGTCTCTGTGCTGTGACCTGGCCGGAAACCGGACTGGCGCAGGTCTAGATAATCAATTTCCTCCAAGTGGCTTGGGAACTGTTGCACCACCACACTCTCTACAACCTTTGCCAAAAAGCAAAGGTTGGAGACAGGACGATAGTTGGTTAACATAGCTGGATCCAGGGAAGGCTTCTTGAGTAGGGGCCTCACCACTGCCTCTTTCAAGGCGGCCGGCAAGGACCCCTCTCTCAAAGAAGTGTTGACTAACTCCTGGAGCCAGCCTTGTGTAACCTCCCAGGATGCCAGTATAAGCCGGGAGGGACACAGGTCCAGTAAACATGTAGTGGCTCGCAGTCGCCCACGCAACCTGTCCATATCATCGGCAGCAACAGATTCAAACTCCTCCCAGAATGGTCCCTCAAGACTCACCTCCGACGTCCCCCCTGGACTACTGGGGGGGACCCACTCGCTACAGATTTGAGCGATTTTGTCCTGCAGATATTCCCCAAATTCCTCTGCTCTACCCTGCAAGGGGGCTTCCCGCGGCCTCTGCGAAAGGAGCGAGCGGGTCACCTGAAACAGGGCGGCAGGGCAGTTATCTGTGGACGCAATAAGAGTGGCGCAATATTGACGCTTGGCCACTCTTAATGCCACAAGGTAGGTCCGTAAATAGGCTCCTACCTGTGTTTGGTCAGATTCGGAGCTTGAATATCTCAATTTGCTCTCTAGGCGTCTCTTGCGGCGCTTCATCACCCTTAGCTCCTCGGTAAACCAAGGGGCCAGGGTGGCTCGCTGCCGCAGGAGAGGCCACAAAGGCGCAACCCGGTCCAAGGCCCCGGCAACCGCATTGTTCCACGCGGCCACCAGGTCCTCCATCCGGGAGCGGGTCAGGGCTATAGGAAATGGCCCAAGCTCCATCTGGAACCTTTCAGGTTCCATCAGGGGCCTGAGACGGAACCATCTAGGACCTTCTGGTTCCACCTCCCCACGATGGGGGGTAGCGCCTGGGAAGTTGAGCCGGAGAAGTGAGTGATCTGACCATGACAGGGGTGTAATAGCTAAATCCCCTATTCCCAGATCACTCTTCCACTGGCCAGAGACAAAAATAAGGTCCAGAATGTGGCCTCCCTCATGTGTAGGGCCCTGAACTATTTGGGTCAGGTCCATGGCTGTCATGGAAGCCATGAACTCCCGAGCCGCCTCGGATGACTCGCCTATCGACGGCAGGTTGAAATCCTGAATAACCAATAGCTTGGGGGTCTCAACCGCCATCTCAGCAATCATCTCAAGGAGCTCAGGCAGGGCTGCTGATGCATAGCGACGAGCCAAGTATACAATCAGCAAGCCCAACTGTCTCCCTGGGCCCCACTTCACGCCTAGAGACTCACACCCTGATATCTGTGGCACAGTGAACTCTCTCGGCTCCAGATCCTCCTGTATAATCACCGCTACCCCGCCACCCCTACCCAGGGCCCACGCTGATGGAATGCATGGTATCCTGGTGGGCATATTTCCACGAGGAGTAGCCCCCCCTCGTGGCCCAACCAGGTCTCCGTTATCCCTGCAAGGTCCGGCACCCCCTCCGAGATCAAATCATTAATGAGGGAGGCCTTATTGACAACGGACCTCACGTTGCACAATATCAGCCTCAGGCCCTGGCTCTGTAGCTCCTGGCCACCTAGGGTGCGGGGGTTGGTACAAATGACCGGGCGTGTCCAATGGCCGCGGTCTCCCAACCGACTGAAGAGACTTCGTCTATCCTTGCACCCACCCCTCCCTACGATCGCTGAAATCAAAAGACCCTCCGATGGAACAGTATTCTCCCTCCCCTCCCCAGCTCCGCTCACTTCCCTCCCGACCTCACCTGTTCACCTGGCACTAACCCCTCCCTTGGCTGGGCTAACCCTCCCCCCACCCTGGAACCCACTAAAACATTTAAAAAACATTTAACTAAAAAACCCCTAAGTCTCCGCTTCCTCCACCTCTCGAGATTAATAAATCCGTCATCAAGGTGGGCCCTCGAGAGGGCGGAGGGCCACATCTGCGAGAGGGGGGACTCCCGCAGTAAAATCAGGTCTGACCTCAGATACATGGTAATGTTAAAAATTCAGCAGGGCCTAAGATCTGTGCTGAAGATGTTCTGGCATGTATGCCATTAGTCCAGTGTAGTTTAAAAGGCCAGGGCTCGAATGCGGGAGGAGGTTGTCAAGAGTCAGTAGACCACAGTCCTAGATGGGGGGGATGGTAGGCTGGTCAGATAGTCAATAAATGGGGGCTGGTGGGTGGTCAGTGGTGGGTGGCGAGGGGCAGATAGTCTATTGTTGGTAATGAGCGGGGGGGCGGATGGTCAATAAAACGGTAGGGTCATAGAAGATAAGGAGGTGATCCACCGGGCACACACAGATGATAAACAGGGGCAGGTGATTGGTAAATAATCAGCAGGGGGGTAGGTGGTCACAATCAAGGAGGCAGCTAGCAGGAGGCAGATGGCTCCTCTGCCAAACCTGGCATTGAAGCCTCCTGCCAGTCACCAACATGCCCCCTGGTCCCTGCCTGGCCTCCAGTGTCACAGACCTCCCTCTTCCTACCGGGCCTCCGGCGCCTTCGTTCCTTCATTCCTGCCATGGCCTACATCCGCCATTCCTGGCTCCCCGCATGTTCGGCACCTCCCAGCCACCGCTCCGGGCCCCAACGCCGCTCCCACCAGCCTCCAGCGCCCCGGCCGGCCTCCAGCCTTCCTGCTCGGCCTTCGCTAGACTCCTGCGCAGTTCGTGGTTCGCAGCAGCCCGGGGAAATTCGGCGTTCGGCATCTCCAGCCGCTGCTGCCGCTAGGGTCACCGCCGCTCCAGGCCCAGTGTCTCCAGCCGCCGCCGCCTCAAGCCCCGGTCCCAAGCCGCAAGCCTCCAACTCAGCTGATGCCAGCACGCCCCCGAACACGCCAGCCGCCATTTCCCAGCCTTCTTACGCCTCTCCTCCAGTCTCGTAGGGCGTCTCCCATCGGCTGATCGACCGGCCCGCTCTCCTCGCTCTCCCTGGCTGTCAGACCACCCTGGGGGACCAGCTTGGGTCCTGGAAAAAACCAGGGTGGTCGTTTACTGGACCCCCAGTCCTCATGATGGAAAAGAGGACCGGCAGCATCCTTGCCCCATCAAAAGAGCCCCACAAGCATACGGAGCTCAGAGGCAGACCGCCATTCCTCCAGGAAGCTCCTCCTCCAGACTCCGGACCTCTCAGGACCTCTCTCCAGAACTTGGCTGTGAACTGGACTCCGCAGTCTGAAATGATCCTCTTGGGTACTCCGTGCAGGCGATAAATGTGTTTCACAAACATTTCCGCTAATTTATTTGTAAAATAAATTTTAAATAAATTTTTAATGCAGATTTGAAGGTGGGGTAAGAACCTTTTGGAGCATTGCAGGGGAGACTGGAACTGGTGGGAAGGTCAATCCCTTGGTTGGCCATTGCCCAGTTTTCTGCCATGATTCTATCTGCTGAGGGAGGGCAGGTGCCCACTGGCATCCCTCCCATCCATGATCTGGGGTTAAGACCCATCCCGGGGTTGCCTGATTCACAGGTTGCAGCTCAACCAACAATGCCTGGCTAGGGGGGTTATGTGCCAAGGACCCTCCTGCTGGCTTGGAGGAGTTATGGGCCAAGTAGGTGCCCTCTGCTGGCTTGGAGCATTTTCTCATGTTGATGGCAAAGGTGGTGCCCAGTGGCATCTTATCCATCCATACTCTGGGAAGGAAACCCATTCAGGTGGTGCTTCATTCACTGGTTGCAGGACAATTCGTGGCTGTCAAGTGAACGCTGCTGGCCTAATCCATTCTTGCTGTCTGGGTTGAAATTCCCATTTTGATAGGGAATCTGTCTTCAGCTCAGTTGCAGGGTAATAAGTCATTTCATTTATCGCTGTCTGGAAGGAGTCAAAATCTCCACTCCAGGTTTTTTTCCAAGCCTTGCTTCCAAGCTGGGGGGAAGAAGAGGGAGCATGCACTCACGTTTAATTGTCTGAGATGGTCTGGGAAGCCCATTGGAGATGACTGCATGGGGATGGCTTGGATCTCCATTCCTTTCATCTTCTGGTCATCCTCTAATCCTTTTCCTCCCCCTCAGGCTGTTTCTCTTGCCAGCTGCAATAAATCTTGAAGTAGAAATTCCTTTGCCTTTGAAGATTTGCAGAGAAGTGTCTCATCTCAGCTTCTTATCTCCAAAAGCTTACTCATAATTGAGTTACTCAATTATTGAGCCCACTCTGGGAGGAGTTTGACTCTGTTGCCCCCGAGGATTTAGATGGGTTGCGTGGACGGCTGCGACCCACCACATGTTCAATGGACCCGTGCCCCTCCTGGTTGGTGCTGGCATCCTGGGAGGTGACGCGAGGCTGGCTTCTGGGCCTGGGGAACGCCTCATTGAGCGAGGGTTCCTTACCGACTGCCTTGAAAGAGGCGGTGGTGAGGCCCCTGCTCAAGAGGCCTTCACTTGACCCAACGGAGCTAGCTAGTTATCGTCCAGTCTCCAACCTCCCTTTTTTAACGAAGGTTGTTGAGAATATGGTGGCGCAGCAATTTCCACGTCACCTCGACGAATCCGTATATCTAGACCCACGCCAGTCCAGCTTCCGACCCGGGCACAGCACCCAGACAGCCTTGGTCGCATTGGTGGATGATCTCTGGAGGGCCAGAGATAGAGGTTGCTCCTCTATCCTGGTCCTATTAGACCTCTCAGCGGCTTTTGATACCATCGACCATGGTATCCTATTGCGCCGGCTGGAGGGGATGGGAGTCGGAGGCACCGTTTTACTGTGGTTCGGCTCCTACCTCTCCGGCCGGATGCAATATGTGTTGACTGGGGGGCAGAGGTCGACCCTGAGGCCACTCTCTTGTGGGGTGCTGCAGGGGTCAGTCCTCTCACCCCTTTTGTTCAACGCATATGTGAAGCCGCTGGGTGAGATCATCCGTGGTTTTGGGGTTGAGTACCATCTGTACGCTGATGATACTCAGTTGTACATCTCAACCCCAAGCCACCCCAACGAGGCTGTCGAAGTGATGTCCTGGTGTTTGGAAGCCGTCGGGGTCTGGATGGGGGACAACAGACTCAAGCTCAACCCCTCCAAGACTGAGTGGCTGTGGCTACCGGCACCTCGGTTCAGCCAGTTGATTCCATCACTGGCCATAGGGGGCGAACAATTGCCCCCTGTGGAACGGGCGCGCAATTTGGGCGTCCTCCTAGACGCCCGGCTGTCAATGGATGATCATGTGGCAGCCGTGGCAAGGGGGGCATTCCACCAGGTTCGCCTGGTGCGCCAACTGCGCCCCCTTCTGGACCGTGATGCCCTACGCACAGTCACTCACGCACTGGTGACGTCTCGCCTGGACTACTGTAACGCTCTCTACATGGGGCTTCCCTTGGGACGCGCCCGAAGACTGCAGCTAGTCCAGAACGCAGCCGCGCGGGTAGTCATTGGGAGTACTAGGTACTCCCACGTAACACCTCTCCTGCGCGAGCTGCACTGGCTACCTGTGGTCTTTCGGGTGCGTTTCAAGGTTCTGATCACCATTTTTAAAGCGCTCCATGGCATAGGGCCTAGTTACCTGCGGGATCGCATCCTCCCACATACATCCCTGCGGCCAATCCGCTCTCACAGGGAGGGCCTTCTCCTGGTGCCGTCCACGAGGCAATGCCAACTGGTGACACCGAGGAGTAGGGCCTTCTCTGTGATGGGCCCAACCCTCTGGAACGACCTCCCCCCCGACATTAGAACCACTACTGACCTCCGCTCCTTCTGACAGAAACTGAAGACACACCTGTTCCGACTGGCTGGTTTGGCATAATTTATAACGTCTACCTCCTGGCATACACATTCTTACTGGTTTTTAGAGGGATATTGTTTTAAATTTAATCTGATATTTTAAACTTTTGTATTGATTTATTTATTAGCAGTACAGTTTGGCATATTTTATCCTCCTTATATATATATACATGTATTTCTGTAGCTATTTCTATGTTTTAATCTGTTGTATTTTAATACGGACTGTACACCGCCCCGAGTCCCTTTCGGGAGAGGGGGCGGTATATAAACGCTAATAATAAAAATAAATAAATAAATAAATAATTGTTCTCTGATATTTTACGCTGTACCGGTCAGCATTGGGAATTCAGCACCCCATCACCAGCCCCCCCCCCCCCCGTGCGAGAGTGTGTGTGCTAGTGATTTATTTTAAAGGGAGAGTTGGAATAATGTCAGTGTTCTAAATACCATGCATGAAATCAATCAGAGACAAAGGCAGAATCATCCTTAAAGTTCCAATTTAATCATACAGGCATGTTAGCACATCTGTGGAATTCCAACTCTGATTCTCTTCCTGGAATTCCACTCAGTTGAAAGTTCATGATCCTATCTCCACACCCATAACCATCACATGTACCAATCATCATCTTCCACGCTGGCATCTACACCCCTCTGCTTCCGGTCAGGTGTCGAGGTGCGGAGAGAAAAGATGACCTTGAGCTTCTAGAAAAGAATGACAACAATACATTCCACAAATCTACTCCTTTCTTCCCCCCCCCCCAACTACTACACTAATGAAACACATAGGAAATTATAAGAAAGTGTGGCAGGCCAAAGATCCTAAAAGAAACATAACTACAGGCCTGACAGGTGGACTCTGGCCCAACCAATGCTCATCTTCTTGGATCGAGACCCATAGCGCCCTGGAGTGGAGATTCTGGTTCCTTCCATAAAGTGTAAAGAGGGTCAGCCCACAACCTTGCCACTGGAATGAGACCAACAGTAAGCCCATGTTATCCAAGAGGACAGTGTCAACTGGGCTTGGGGGGGGACCATCTAGCCAGCTGGTGACCAGCCCGCAGCAAATGTTTTGGGGATTTTTGAACCCTCATCAGCCACCATTGAGTGTATTGCTGCCAGTGAAACAAATCCTGCAGGGATGAGCTTTCTATCCAGACCAAGGATGGGTGCAGTGTCAGTAGATGCCAGCCCCACTTCCCCAGGCAGCACTGATGCAGATGTCTGGGCCATTTCATCCCCAAGCCATGATTCCCCAACAGGCCTCAGCCCCCCATCTGCTGAGGGATTAGCGCTGCAAGGGGGGTTCAACCCCAACCACTGGTCCAACAGGCCATGCAAGTTCAGGAGCCAGGGCCACCAGTTCCTGCACCTCCCTGATTTTGGGCAATGTTTGATGGGACTCCTAAAAAACTAGTCTATTTCCTAAATTGGGTGTGGGTGCACATCAACCAATATGGTGATCAATACTCTTCTGACCGAGAATTTGTTTTAGCCATAACTGAAGTGATGAATGAAGGGTAGGTTTCCAAAAGGTAGCAGAACTCCACAATGAAGCAGCCCCTGGATTAGAAGACACTGATGGATTTGTTCACCTGATGTTAATCCGATTCAGCAGTGTGGCCCCAGATGTAGAGGCGGAGGTGCAGATCCATGGGTTGAAGCAAGCTGGCTGTCCTGTGAAAGAGTTGGTCTGAGAGTTTAGAAGACTGGCTGGTAAATTGAGAGACTGGCCAGAGCGACTCCTTGTGCACACATTCAAGAATACCCAAACTGCGAAGAGCATGTAGCATTCAAGGGGTACCGGACCACATCTAGGATTGGTACAATACCGCTCACTCTGGACCTCAAGTTCCAAACCCACCAAAAGTCTACCACTGAGAAGCCCATCAGAAGACCTCTGGGCTGCCGAACCCAAACAAATCAAGCCATGTCACCTACAAAACCCCCCACTGGAACAATAAAATGCTACCAGTGTGGTCAAAATGGGTACAGGGCATCGGAATGCTTGGCCCTGATTCCAGCCCCACAAGTGCACACCCCAGCCACCAGTGGGAAGAGTAGGGCCCCACAAAAGCCACCTGAAAAAGGTTGTCTAGCCCACCAACCTGACCAAGACTCTCTCCAACTGGAAGAGATGGAAAAGCTGCCAGATGGGGGAAACCCTCCATATTCTGAGGAGGAGAACATCAGCGAAGATGATCTGATGGTAAGTTCATCTGTCCACCACTTTGCCATCAAAGCCAAACTTACAGTGCCCGAGATGGAAGTAGAAGGGGAGGTAGAGGCAATTATTGACACGGGCTGCACTTGGTGCTTAATTAGCATGTCCATTGTTGAGCAATTAGGCATACACACCAAACCATTAGCCCATCCCATCCATTTTAAGCAAGTCAACAGGATGCTAATCAGAGGGACCCTGGCCAAGCTAATTACCAAGTTAGTGAGATTGCAAATAGGGCATCATCATGAACTCCTCTGATTCATTATTGCACCAAAGATGAATTAATCAATCATCCTGAGCCTTGCATGGCTAGTCAAATGGGCACTCAGCATAAAGTGGAGGACGGATACCAAAAGTTGACCATAGGCCATTACCCCCCATGAAGCCAGTGGGCCATTCAGGGGCAATCGCGCCCCCCCCCCAGACAGGCAATTCAGAGCACGCCACTCCAGCTGCAGAGGCTAAATTCCTCGGTCTCCAGAAAATACCAAAGGAATATCGGGACCTGGAAGGAGTTTTTAGTGAAGAGGATTGTAATTATCTTCCCTCTCATCGACCCATGTACTGCACAATAGAGCTTGTGCCCAGAGCCAAACTACCAAAGCCTAAAAAGTATTTCATGATCCCTAAGGAAATGACGGAATTCAGGAAATACATTGCTACAAATTTTGAATGAGGCTTCATCCAGCCAGTAAAATCCAAGGTAGCCGCCCCTGTTCTCTTCAAGGAGAAGAAAGATGGGTGGGGTGGGGTGGGGTGGGGTGTGGGGGTGAGACTGTGTGTTGACTTCTGGGATATCAATACCATCTGCATAGAGAACACCTACCCCCTTCCCCTCCTGAATGACATGTTGAACCACTTATCCAAGGGGAAGGTATTCACCAAATTGGACTTAAGAGAGGCATATTATTGCATACACTTCTGTGAGAGGAATGAGTGGAAGACTTATTTCAATTGCCCATTTGGTAGCTTCCAATTCAAAGTTATGCTGTTTGGATTACAAGGGGCCCCTGTTGTCTTCATGCAGTTCATTAATGAGGTGCTGCATGAGCACCTTTACAAGGGATTGCTCATTTACCTTGATGACATCCTCATCTTTCCTGAGACCCTAGAAGAACATGTAAAGCTGGTGCGACAAGTCCTGGAAAAACGTCTGATCACCAAACTCTATGCAAAGATATCAAAGTGTGTATTCTACAAAACATCCCTAGACTACCATGGGTATCATATTTCCATTGAGGAAATAGAGGTGGACCCAGGAAAAGTGAAAGCTGTACTGGACTGGCAACCCCCATGTACTCGCAAGCAGCTACAAAGCTTTTTGAGATTTGTGAACTTTTACAGACAATTCATCCTAGCATTTGCAGAAGTGGCATTGCCTCTAACTGAACTACTAAAAATGGGTCCATCACTGACTAAGCCAAAGCCAAATCAGCCAATTGGGTGGACAATGGACTGCCAAAAAGCATTTTAGAAACTGAAGTGGCTCTGCCCATTCTACAATACCCAGACCCAGAACAGCAATTCATCATCCAGTAGGATGCCAGCTGTAGTGGCAGTGCTGTTGCAAAGAGATCAAAAAGGACAACTTCTGCCTTGTATCTATGTCTGAAAAAAACTCACCAGCACCAAGAGAAGATGGGCCATCTGGGAGAAAGAAGCCTATATAGTCCATTGGGCTCTACTCATCTGGAGACACTTCCTTGAAGGGGTGGGGAATGACATTTGAGGTCTGGACTGATCACAAAAACATCAAAGCCCTTAAGACCCCCAGGTCTTCCAAGTAAGTCCGTTGGGCTCAATGCTTCAGAAGATTCAACTTTGAACTTAAACACATCCCTGCAGGGAAGAACCTGCTGGCTAATGTCCTATCAAGGAATCTGCAGTACAACAGTTGAAAGGAAGAGGAAATTCATGCAGTAATTTCTCCCATCAGTCGGTAGCACAAGTTACCACCCGAGGCTAACCCAGATGGCTGACAGACCCTAAACAGAACAAGCTGACTGCTGCAATGAAAACAGTGCTACCAACTGACCCTTGGCTTACAGCAAACAAAGACATCTTAATGATGAGAGAAGGACTAGTCTAAAAAGGGTCTAAAATATATGTGCAGCCATCTTAAGATTGGAGGTACTACAACAAAGCCATAATGCAAAGCTAGGGGGACATTTTGGATTCCTAAAGACCTTTCACCTTGCCAGATGTAAATTTTGGCAGCCTAAAATGAAATCAGAAATAGAAGAATACATAAAAAGTTGTGCCACTCATGCAGCCATGAAAATATGATCTGGGAAGCCTCCTGGGTTACTGGAAAAAGTAGCCAGCCCCAGCTGATCATGGGAAGAGATCGCAATGGATTTCATCATAGAACTCCCAGACAGCAGTGGAAATAAAGTGATTTGGACAGTCATTAACTTATTTTCCAAGCAAGCCCGTTTCATCGTTTGCTCTGGATTACCTTCAGCAAAGAAACTAGCAAAAATGTTCATAAAATACATCTATCAACTACAGAGTACCTACAGAGTACCCAGAAAAATAATTTCTGACAGCAGAGTCCAATTCACTGCAAAGTTCTGGAGAGAGTTTCTAAAGTCCATTGGATCCATGCAAGGACTTTGTTCGGCTTTCCATCTGAGTACGAATGGAGCAGTGGAACACACGAACTCAATGGTGGAACAATACAGCCATTGTTATGTAGATTGCCAGCAGGGCAATTGGTTGGACTTATTACCATTTGCAGAAATCGTGTATAACAATGCTGTCCATAGCAGCACTGGATTAACTTCTTTTCAAGTTACCGGTGGCATGGAATTTGTACCCATGCCAGAATTGCCCAGAGAACCTTCCTCCTCGATGTCCTTGACTGAATGGATGGATACTTTTAAAAAAGCTCTTGCAACCGCAGCAGAAGAATACAAAAAAACAACAACAACAAGCTGACAAACACCACTTGCTCCAATCCCTCCTTTCATGTGGGAGATAAAGTCTTTCTTTCTACAAAATATATAACATTGAAGATGCTCAGTCATAAAATTAGGACCAACGTACAGTTTGGATTCTTTCCAGGCTAAGCCATCTCTCATCATCAGGATGTCCTTGTTGTCATTGAGCCCATGGTCTGCCGGCAGCTCTGATTTCATTGCTGGGGTCAGTTTGTCCTGGCTTAGAGTAGGTGGTTGGTTAGTCTGGCCTCTGGTGGTGACTTGGGCTGCCTTTTGGTGGGAGGGGGGAAAGATGGGGTGAAACACTTCTTCCCTCTTACTGTTGTATTGCAGTTTTCTTGATAAGGCATCTGCCAGCAAGTTCTTCCCTGCAGGGATGTGCTTCAGTTTGAATTTGAACCTTCAGAAATATTGTGCCCAGCAAACTTGCTTTGGGGACAGTCTTTGAGGGCTCTTGAGGGCTTCATGGTTTTTATGGTTAGTCCCGACCTTGAAGCAGGCATATTCCCTCCTTCCAGGTAATGTCTCCAAGTGAGTAGGGCCCACCTGACTGCATATGCTTCTTTCTCCCAAATGGCCCACCTCTTCTCAGTAGTGGTTAGTTTTTTGGGGACATAGGCGCATGGCAAGAGGTGCCCCTCTTTGTTCTTTTACAACAGCACCACCGCTACAGCCACTTCACTGGCTTCAGTCTGGATTATGAATTGCCATTCTGGGTCAGGGTGTTGCAGTATGGGCTTTTGGGCAAAGAGCCATTTTAATTTCTCAAATGCTTTTTGACAGCCCATTGTCCACCCAAAGGGTTGGTTTGCCTTTGGCTTTGTTGGGGAAGACCCAGTTTTTAACAGTTCAGTCAATGGCAGGGCAACGTCTGCAAAAGCCAGGATGAGTTGCCTATAGAAATTGGCAAATCCAAGAAAGCTTTGTAACTGTTTGTGAGTACTTGGGGGTTTCCAGTCTAACACAGCTTTCACTTTTCTCTATCCCCTCGCTGGAGATACAATAGCCAAGGTAATCTAGTGAGGTTTTGTAGAATTCACACTTTGACAATTTTGTGTATAGCTTGGCGGCTAGAAGTTTTTCCAGGACCTCTCGTAACAGCTTCATGTGCTCTTCTAGGGTCTCAAAAAAAACTAGGATGTCGTCAATGTAAACTAGCACCCCTCGGTATAGGTGCTCATGTAGCACCTCATTTATATATTGCATGAAGACTGCAGGGACCCCTTGTAGCCCAAATGGCATAACTTTGAATTGGAAACTGTGAAGGGGGCAGTTGCCCCATGCCAGTTATCTGAATTGGTGCCATCTGCTGAGGAGGGGCAGGCATTCATGGGTATTGCACCCATCCATGGCCTGGAAAGAAAACCCACCCCGGTTTTCACAGGCTGCAGCCCAAACATCAATGGCTGGCTAGGGGGGGAAATCCCCAAGACCCCCTGCTGCTGACTGGATTGACTTCCCCATCATGACTGAGGGCCCATCTGTGCCCCAGGGAGGAGGGGTGCTGCTGTTGGTCTTGCTCCAGTGGCAAGGTGTTGGCCTAACCCACTTGTCGCTGTATGGAAGGAGCATAAATCTCTACTCCAGTGCTTTGCAGAGTCTCTAGCCAGGAAGGCAAATGTGGGCTGGGCCAGGGTCCACTTTGGTGGTCCAGAGCTAACGCAAGGGTTGATTCCACTCATGTTCAGCTGTCCAAATTGGTCTGGGAGGCCAGTCAGAGACTGACTTCATGAGGGTGGTTGGGATCCCCAATCATCAGATCAGCCAGTTGGCATTTGCTTTGGTCTCCTCCAATCATGGGTTGAGGTTGCCCTTGCACCCTCCCTGTGGTTCCAACAGCAACTACTTAGAGATGATAAATTCTGAGGCTTCATCTTGCAGAGCCACTTCTGATTGCAAAGCAGGCCTAGAGGGTCAGCTCTTTGTGCCTGGCTCCTAGCTGGCATTCCCTCTCTGCGGCCTCTGCCACCTCCACCACAGCTTTGGAAGGCACGTAGATGGTCTCGACATAGATAGGCGATCCGTCATCTGCTACTTTCCCCATGGCTTTCTTTGTCAGGGAAAATTTTTCACCCTGAGCTAATGAGGTCTAGAAATCGACAGCTTTTCCAAACAGCATATCTTCAAGAAGCGAAAATTTAAAAAAACCGAGAACATGTTCTAATGAAAACAAACTTTAATACAAAAATAACAAAATAGAAATAAACCAAATCTATCTAATTGCTACATTTTGGCAAAAGCAATTCTCGTCCACATTCTTTGGCAGATGAACAGAAGATCAAAAGGAAAGAAGTCTCTGGAATGTGTGTGATGTATTATAAACGTGTTAAGCATGCACAGTAAATCATTGCTGATAAGGCCTATGACCTGCGCAGTAATATCTGAGTTCAGCTCGGCTACCAAACAATTAATGCAGTGACACCCCTTCTTTTGCTAGTTGGGCTGATGTCATCAAATCATCATATAAGGCACATCTTCTTTCGCAGATACTCATGTTGAGCTGTTGAAAGTGTTTTGTTGAGCATGTCAGCAATCTGATCATGTGTAGAAACATATTGCAATTTAACAAAACCTTGCTTAACTAATTGCTTTGTGTTTTGAGAATGAATGTCAATGTGTCTGGACTAGAACCTGTAAAATGTGACTCAGAAATATAAACCACCGATTCATTATCTTCCATCACGGTGATTGGTCGAATCGGACGTGTCCAGATATCTGTGATCAAAGCATCAAACCACGTTAGAGAATTACAAGCATCTGAAACACAAGCATATTCAGCTTCAGTAGATGAACATGAAACAAAACTCTGTTTTCTCACTTGCCAGTAAACAGGACATCCATTCAGGAACATCATGTAACCAGAAGTACTTTTGCGTGATTTCTTATCACTTGCCCAATCAGAATCAGCATAACAACATAACCTTGCATGATCACTGTGTGTTGGTTCTAGCAATAACTTCATGTGTTTAGTGTGTTTCAGGTATTTCAACAACTTCTTAATGCATGCCCAAAGAAATTGTGTTGCCTTACCTACGTGTCGTGATAAAAGATTAACCCTAAGTGCAATGTCGGGTCTGGTCCAATTACTAATGTATAACAGTGACCCAATGACTGAACGATAAAGTGTTTGGTCCTCGAACTCAGGACTTGGTTCATGTGTTAAGTTGTGAAAATCTGTTTGCCTGGGTGTCTTTGTTGTGTTAGCATCTTTCATGTTGCAATGATGCAGAGTGTGGTCAATTTTCTCCTCTTGTGAAAGACTAAACCCCTTCGGTGTCTTTTCAATCTGAACACCTAAATAAGTGCGAATGTGTCCTAAAGATTTCAGTGTGAAGTATCTCTGCAAACTTTTGGCAAAAATCTCACTCATTTTCTTATTTGGACCAATGTAAACAATATCATCAACATAAACAAGAATTATCTCATATGCATTGTTAGATCTCTTTGTGAACACGCATTCATCAGTTTCGGACTTAATAAAGCCCATTGAATTTAGTTTGTCAGTAAGACATAAGTACCACATTAAACCTGACTGTTTCAGACCATAAAGACTTTTGTTCAGGAACCAGGCATCCCCTTCTTGCTTTCGGAATCCTGGAGGGCTTCTCACGTAGATCTCTTCATTTAGGTCTGCATGTAGATAAGCTGTGTCCACATCAAATTGGAAAACTTCTAAACCAAGAATAGTTGCAGTGGTTAAAGCAATTTTTGCACTTTCAGTTCTGACTGTTGGTGAGTAAGTGTTTGTGTGGTCCTCAGGATAACGTTGAGCGAAACCCTGAGCTACAAGTCTGGCTTTGTATAAAGACTCACCATTCGGTTTCTTCTTGATTCTGCAGACCCATCAAGTGCCAATGACTTTCTTGTTTGCTGGAGGTTTTGCAGGTGTGAATGCATTAAGTTTCTTTAAACTGTCCATTTCATCCTGCATTGCATCATACCATTTGTCTTGCTCAGAATCAGGAAGCTGTTTGATTTGTGTGAATGTCTCAGGAGGAAGAGTAACGTTGCAAATCAAAGGTAATGGTGTTTTTGTTAGTTGCCACGAATATCGTTGTGGAGGGATTCCTTTTGTGACCCTCTTGGAATGTCTCGGAACAACAGTCCATTCTTCTTCTTCTTCGTCCTCGTCCTCACGTTCGTCGCTAGCATCAGCATCCGCGGCTTGCGAAGACGGAACATCAGGTTATGAAGAACTAGTAGAAGGAATATCTGCCTGTAAGTTGTCATCAGGCTGTGTGGCATCTGCAACATCATCTCTAGGAAAGTAAACTCCAGGATCATTAGAATGAATTCTGGACCAGTCAATGTCTTCCTCAAAATTAGCAGATTGTGAAATGACAACCACATGTTTAGGATCAATAAATTTGTACCATTTTGAGTTATCATCAATACCCATAAATCTCAGTCTCTTTGCTACTGGATCTCCCTTTCTTCTTTTAGCTAAGGGAGTGTTCACCATAGCGTATGAACCAAAAATGTGGAGGTTCTTGAGATCAGGCTTGTAGCCATACAGCATGTAGAAAGGAGTTTGATTTATTACACTGCTCCAAGTATGGTTGACAATGTAATTTGCATATTTGATTACTTCACCCCAGTATATACTACCGCAGGTGGCCAGTGTGCATGTGTGCACTGGCCAGCTGAGTTCACCTTTTTAAAAGCCATTTTTTGCCCTCCCCAGGCTCCAGAGGCTTTATAGGAGCCTGGGGAGGGCGAAAAGAGCCTCCCTGCCTCCTAGAGGGCCTCTGGAGGCTTCAGGGACTGTCTGGAGGCTTCCCTGAAGCCTTCAGAACTCTTAAAACAACCCTCCAAGCAAACCGGAAGTGACTTCCAGTTTGCTCGGAGGGTGGTTTTAAGCATTCCGAAGGCTTCAGGGACCGTCCGGAGGCTTCCCTGACACCTTCGGAGTGCTCAAAACGATCCTCTGAGCAAACTGGAAGTCACTTCCGGTTTGCTCGGAGGGTAGTTTTAAGCGTTCCGAAGGCTTCAGGGAAGCCTCCGGACGGTCCCTGAATCCTCTGGAGGGCCTCCGGGGTGGCGGGGGAGGCTCTTTTCACCCTCCCCAAGCTCCTATAAAGCCTCTGGAGCCTGGGGAGGGCAAAAAAAGCATGTAAAAATGGGGGTGGTGGCTATCGCACATTGTGCGTGCATGCGCACTGGGGTGGTGCGCATTGCATAATGGGTGCGGCACGTCCGCACATGACCCCCTGTGCTCCCCCCACTTGTGGCACGCGAGCCAAAAAAGGTTTGCCATTGCTGTACTACCGAGATAAGCATCTTCTAGGAGACAACGCATCATGGTTTGCAGAACCCCTTGTCTTCTTTCTACGACTCCATTATGAGCCGGTGTATATGGAGCGGATGTCTGATGAAGAATTCCATTCTTATGCATCCAGTCCTGGAAACGCTGAGACATGAACTCTGCAGCACGGTCACTCTGGATTCTGGTGATGCGAACTTGGTATTGTGTAGAAACAAAAGCTGTAAAGTCTTTAAAGATCTGAAAGGTCTCAGATTTCTCTCTCATAGGATATACAAATCCATTTCTAGAATGATTATCTACAATAGTTAGAAAATACTTTCTACCACCAAATGATGGTGGGAAAGGACCCACTATGTCAGTGTGTACCAAATCAAAAATGTGTGTTGACAGGCATGTAGCATGTTTGGGAATTGCAGCTGCCTTGGATTTAGCTTTCCTGCAAACTGCACAATCTAAAAACACCTTACACCCCTTTAGATCCAAACCTTTTGCGAACTCCGGCATCTTTCTAAGAACACGGAAACTGGCGTGCCCAATCTTCTTTGCCACTTGTGGATACACCTGGAATGCAAAGGTTTACCAGTTAGTGAATTCTCAACATTAACAGTTTCATGAGGAACCTCAGGCTTGCTCTGAGCAACCTGCTTCTGTTTTCTCTGTTTGTTGGCTTTAGGAGCCTTTGGAACAGTTCTCTCTCTGAACCAACTCTCTCTGTGCCCATGCGGTCCCCTTTTGGAGTTTGCATACTTGCCTGTGCTTGCCTTTTAGGCTTTGGCTTTAAGTAATAAACACCACCAATCAGCATGGTTTCAGCAACAATATCTCCATCTTTAACTATGTAACTTGCTTTTTCGAGGTGGTGAACCTGGAACTTTAACTCTCTAGATAAGTGACTTTGCCTAAGCAAATTACTGGTTGCTGAAGGTATGTAGTAAACATCAGGGATGTATGTATCGAGCTCTTCAATGTAAACAGTTCCTTTTCCCATGACCTTGCAAGTGTGGTTGGAAAAGGTGTACAGTTCTCGATATTCGGGCTCTGGCTTGCCCATCTCTGTGAAAAGTTCCTTTCTGTGGGTAACGTGTACAGCTGCTCCACTATCTAAAGTCCACAAAAGATGTCTGTCGTACTTTGGATCAGGTTGTGGAACGTTGGTTATGGCCAATGTTGCGAGTGGAGCTTGTGGATCACTCCTTGGACCATGACGACCTTGTCTTCCGCTTCTACCTCTGCCTCTGGAGTCTGTTCCTCTGGGCTGGTATGTGACGGGAGCTGGAACTCGTTGGGGACAATCCCGGGTGTCATGTCCCATATGGTTACAGATGTAGCATCTTGGCATCCTTGGAGCGTTGACGCAGCCTCTTCCTCGGAAGGGACGTCTAGCTGGAGCTTTTGATGCTGGGGGTCGTTGCAGTTGTGGCGTAGCTAATTTGATAGCTTCCTCCTCAACTAAAAGTCTGCAGACATGATTAACTGTGCGTTGGGCAATGTGCACGTAGTTAATCTTTGCAATGGCATCTTTCCATTCATAATTCAATTAGTTAATGATGATGCTGATCATTTAGATATCATCAATAACATGGCCACTTTCTCTCAATTCACTTCTCATTCTTTTCAGTTTGGTCAAATGTCCACCAATTTGTTCACCAGGTTTCAACTTCAAACCATGGAACTCAGACATGAGCAAACATGAAGATTCAATTGAAATGGGCCTGTAGCAATCTTCCAAAATAGCCCAAATTTGTTGGGCTGTTGCATCAGGTGGAAAGGTAACCTGCAGTTCAGTATCCATAGACATCATCAAAGTTGTACACACCCTAGTCTCTAGGTCTCTTATTGCAGGAGTCCATGGTTGAGCAGGAGGATTAAAAACCATACAATGTGTACCTTCTCTGCGAAGCAAGAGTGCAATCTCACTGACCCAGGCTTTATAATTCTCTCCTGACTCCTTTAATTTTGACTCACCAGTCAAAGGAGTGACAGAAAATGCCTGCTGAGAGATATGCATTTGAACAACTTGCTGTGCAGGTTGAAAAGCTGGTTGTTGAACCAGGGGGTGCTTGGAGCTTGGCTTGCTTGAGAGGCTGGCATTTGCCTTTGCCGCATTAAGCGTTGCCTTGTCCCATCTAGGGAAAATCCAACACCACCAGGGGGAGTTGAAGATTTAACCTTTGGAGGCATTTGTTGCATTGCATCTTGATCATCTGGATGACTTATAGATAGGTCTGTCCAGGTTTGTTGCAATTCTTTTAATTGTTGCTCTAATAAATTTTCGCCATGAGATGGCAGTGCAGCTTCACTTCTTCGCTGCAGAATTTTTGTATGCGTGGCATAAGTAGTAGAATAGAGGAGATCACGTGACCTCGGTGACGTGTACATATCTCTCTGTTCTGATTTGCCTGATGCAATGTCCTCTAGGGGGGGTGTCTTAGGTTGTGGGGAAGAAGGCAAGATGGCGTCCTCAGACATTTTGGAAGTGGGGAAACCCCTCCTACTTGCCTCTAGCCTTTCATAGTGTTTTCTAGCTTGAAAAACCTGTTTTTCAAAAAAGTCTATCTGGTCATGATAGCTTTTCATATCTTCCCCAGGGCCTGAGAAGGATTCATAAGTTTCACTTTCTGCGTGGGGGTGAATTTTTTCTGCCTGCCATTGCTGCGAGGGCTTTGGCCAGTCATCAATTGTTTCATAATCTCTAAGAGTTTGGGAGTGAATTTGCTCTGCAACGTGGAACGTTTTGGTTTAGCCCAGAGCATGTCATAATCTCTTGGAGATATTTGGGAACGTGCATAATCAGAAGGGAGATTTACTGACCTCGGTCCATAGATTTCACCTCTTGGAACAGTTTCCTCTTGTTGAAAAGTTTCCCCTTCAGCAGGGTCTTCACCCAGTCTGGTTACTGGAGTTTGGGAACTTGGAAGCCAGTGTGAAAATTTTTCCATTTCTGTGTCTGAAGGAAGGGATCCCTCTGAGCGCTCTTCATGTCTGTCTTTTTTCTTTTTCTTCCTTGGCATGGTTAATTAGCCTGGTCGTTTATCTCTTGAAGATAACTTGGAAGGAACTGCCATAAATTATAGCCATCCTTTCTGCTGCCATTATTGTCAGGGGAAAATTTTCACCCTGAGCTAATGAGGTCTAGAAATCGACGGCTTTTCCAAACAGCATATCTTCAAGAAGCGAAAATTTAAAAAACCCGAGAACATGTTCTAATGAAAACAAACTTTAATACAAGATCAACAGAAGATCAAAAGGAAAGAAGTCTCTGGAATGTATTTGATGTATTATAAACGTGTTAAGCATGCGGAGTAAATCATTGCTGATAAGAACCTATGACCTGCGCAGTAATATCTGAGTTCAGCTGGGATAGCAAACAATTAACGCAGTGACATTCTTATCATCCTCCATCTTCACTGAGTCTTTGCACTGCCCAAGCTTGGGTCAGTGCTGGGGCTCAGAACCCTGAACAGCACCTGAAATTTTTGGGGTAGCTGGTGAAGTATTTTAAGGGAGATTCGGGTTAATGTCAGGGTTCCAAATAGCATCCAAAATTAAATCAGAGACCAAGGCAAAATATTGCTCAAAGTTCCAATTTATTAAGAGAGCCATGTTGACACATCTGGGAAAATACAAATCTGAAAGCTTCCTGGTTTTCCCCACCCAGTTGAAAGTTCATGATCTTGCCCCCACACCCACAAGTCCATCTCAGGGTCCAATCTTCCACTGCCATGCTGGCAGTTCCACCCATCCAGTTCTGGTTGGGTGCAGAGGGGTAGAGACAAAGGATGATCTTGGCTTTCTAGAAAGGAATTTTATTTTCGCTACATAGCATTTAACTCCGTACCATCCCCCCCTCCCATTTTCTCACAATAGAAACAGCATAGTAGAATAATAGAAAGTGTGGCAGGCCAAAGATCCAAAAGGAATGTGGCTGCAGGCCTGACAAGGAGTTTAATTCCTTTTTAATGTGGATAGTTGTAAATTTTACATTTTATAATTGAAAAGGTTACTTACCCTTGTTGGAGAATGTTAAAGTGCTGGGCCAAGAGTAAATTCCAAAGGTTATCTCTTTCCATGGGTGTTATTATCATCTTGTGGTTTCAATTTATATTTATATGTTTGTCTGAAATGTCTCGATTTTGCTTTTTGTCACAGTCTCTTTGTTATGAAATGTGTTCTCCATTTCTTCTAACTCCATTTCACTAGTCATAATTTATTTGCCACACAATTTAACTATTATGTTTTTAAAGTGAAAAAGGGGCACCATTATTATAATTGTAAAGTCACCGAATATTAAAGAAAATGATATATGTTAGTTTTTACACAAAATAAGGCAGAAGGGAAGACTAGTAGGGTACAGAATGTGATCCATATTTTACTACCCAGCTGGATTCAGCATGGAAATGTAGGGAGTCTTAATGTACTATAACAATTTCATTGGTATTAACATTCCGTCCCTGATTAGAACTTTATTAAATTCCCATAAAAATAGCTGTAATAATATGGAAAATAATTTCCATAAAGGCATCTTTTGTTATTATAGTCATTAGATTTATTTTCTTCCTGGAACTTAGGGCAATGCCCATGGCACTTTAACTTCAATTTTATCCACACAGTGACAACTTTGTGAGGTAGATTGGCTGAGAGAAAATAATTAGCCGCAAAGCACCCACTAAGCAAGGTATTAAAAAGAAGAAAATATTTTCAGACGGCTTCTGGTTTCCGCTGTTCGCCTCTCCAGTGGGCTCCTTTTAAGAGCACAGGCAGTCTTGGAGGGACCACCTGCCGCAGGATGGCTTGCTGGAACCCCTGGAATCGGCAGCAGCCGTGGGGGGGTTTCCAGCCTCACCTCAGGAGCCGGGGAGCGAGGGGGGTGCATAGTGCAGCAGTCGGCCATCTGCACCTTCGCTGAATGGATTCCAGAAAGAAGTAATTAATTAGAAGTTGTGGCTGAAGTGCTGGAGGTAAGAAGTTCTCTCCAATCTCACTAATCCTCATTAACTGATGAGCAGCAGCCATTTGTAAGTTTGTGGATTCAATCTATTTGAAGTTGGAAGATTGGAGCGGGGTTCTTTCACCCCCCTCGGGTAAAGCAGCACTTGGACTATCTCTCAATCTCGGAATGGAGAGAGAGAGTAAAAGTTGAATTAGTCACTTGTACTAACCATGTGAGAAAGATTTATATCACAACTGCAAGAGGTGATTGCTGAGCTGTTTTAAAAACTTTATGGAAATTTTTGATGTTCTGTTCCCTGGTCCCCTGTGAAAGGGGGAGCCAAGATGGCCTGCTTCTGTCTTCTTCTTCGCATTTATAAATGAAATTTGCCTTTTGAAACTACCTTTGAAGAAATTCCTGGCTTTATATTACTACTCCCCCCTGAAGGACTCCTGGAGCTCCTCCTGTTATGTGGTCTTTCTGGATTTGGATTATTGATTCTCTTTTTTTGTGACTTTTTGGCTTGGAACTGTGATTGAGGATTAACTTTCACTTTTGGACTTGCCTGTCTTCTCGGACTCACCCAGCTGCACGCTCCACAGATGCCATTTCTTTTGTAAAAGATTTATAGTCATCTCCGAACTCAGACAAATGGGGCCCACAAAACCACCTTCAGGCAAGGCAGCCTCGGCACCCACTTCCTCTACATCTAGCCCAACGACTCAACAGACAAAAATTCCATCATTTTTACAACAAGAAGGGACTGGAGAGAGTTCAAAAGATTTATCTGTTACCCAAATGTTCCAGGCTCTTATGAAGGGACAAAATGAGTTGAAAAAAGAGGTGGCAGATTTTAAAGAACAGCTCAGAGGTGTACAGCAGCAAACAACAGAAAATGAACAAAGAATTAGTGTGCTGGAGGAGGGTGTGGTCGGGCTGAGGGAGGAGGTTAAGGCAGTCCAGAAGGGGAATAGAGAATTGGAAAATTTCATGGTAAAGATGGAACTTGAAAGAATATCCCTTTTTCTCAGATTCCAGAACCTACCGGAGACAGAAGATGAAGATCTTAAGGATATTATGAGTACAATTTTAGCAGAATATATTAAGAGAGATAAAGAACAGTTGTGGTGGGATATGGATCTGGTTTACAGCATCAACTCAGCATAGGCCAGAACACATAATGTTCCAAGGGAAGTACATGTTAAATTTCTTAGGAAGACGAGGGATGAGGTGCTAGGGGCCCAAAGGGGGGGACCACAAAAATATAAAGACAAAGAAATTACCATTCTTAAGCAAATTCCAAAAAAAATAAGAGATAAGAGGAGGAAGTATTCCTCCTTATCAAAGAAATTATATAATAAAGGAATTTGGTTTAGATGGTTATTGCCAGAAGGAATGTTGATCTTCTCGGAGGGAAACAGAATTAGAATTAACACAGTTGTGGAGGCAGAGGCCTTCATTAAAAAACATAGTGCCCTCCTAGAGGATGAAAATATAAGAGGTAGTGAAAAAGGTGACAATACACAAGATATGAAGAAGGGAGAGGCAGCAGCTCTGCCCGAAACAGGGGGGGAGGGAGCAATATTGAAAAGACTCAGGTCACAAAAATAAATGTATTTGAAATATCATTGTAATTGTTGATATATTAGAAAGTGGCAAAAGAGATGATTGAACACATGGTTGATACAATGTATAACAAGACGCTGTTTCTGCTTATTCTTTAACTTTTGTTTTTTCTTTTCTGTAAAAGTTGTGAGATTTGGAGAGATTTCTAGCATGATGGAGCTTCCAAAATTTTTGTATATCCACCTACCCTTTCCTATAAATGTTTAAAAATCAATAAAATTGTTTTTTTTAAAAGAAGAAAATATTTTAAGAATTTGGATTTTATATAATATTTAAATTAACAGAGTTTGGAAGAAAATGAGATGTTAAAAAATAAAGCGCTCTTTCTACAAAGAGGATTTTGGTTTTGGCCAGGTAGACATTTAATTATTGATTTGTAGAACAATCCTTTTTTCTCCATGTGATCTAAAAACGAAGAAACTTATGTTTTTATTAAATAAAGAAGACAATATATTAGGGAAGCCAGACCAGAGAACTGTTAACCAGAAATGCATCACTGTAATCTCAATACAGATACTTGAAATTCTTAAAGTTGCATTAAATATAACTGGATAATTCCAAATTGTGGGTGACTGTTGATCTTAAAAGTGGAAGTATGATGTAAAAATTGAAATCAGGTAGAAAGTGCATATTCAAAGGCATTGTTTCTTCTTCTCTAGGGACTTCTTTATTTGATGACTTTCAGATTAGAGCTATAATGAGAGAGTAGCTTGGTTGCAAATAATGTAGAAATATATTTGTCTCTTTGATATCTAGGATAAAAGTAAAGCAGATGGTACTTCATATGTTGCATACATAAAGGAATTTATACATGTGCACGGGGAGAGAGAAATGGCCAGTTTTGTTCTTTCAAAAGCTTTTAGATGATATTTCAAATAATTTCTTACAATTTAAACACATGTTATAGAATTTGCTTCCCATAATGAACAGCCAGGACAATTTGGAGTGCTAGGAAAAGTAGATGGAGGCAGGGGCATCGAATGCTGACTAAAAAGCATTTAAATTATACTGTCAAAAATTGTCACATTTATTTCCTCAGAAGGAGAAAGAATTTGGTTTCTTCAGACCTCAATTTTTGGCTTTATGTGTATATTTATTTGTATTTATTTATTTTGCATTTCAAATGTAAAGGTGGATGCCCCTCTACAGAACCTGATTGATTACTGCAATGCTAAAGTGGCAGAAGAGGGAAAGGCTGGGAATGTGATTTGAAAATCCAGTTTTAAATTGTGCTGTTGAGATGTTTAACCTTTATGGTTGTAAAATGGATGAAGCATGATGGGATATAACCGCCAGCTTTTTAATGTAGGAAATGTTACTGATTTAGAAGTCTGTCATGTAAATAGATAAATGGAATTGGAGTGCATGTTAATAGGACTGAGTAAATTCCAGCACCATAAAGTATTTTCATGGCCTTGGTTGTCAGTTGTATCATCAATATAAATTCAGTTGAAACAAAATGTCATTCAATTTTATATAAGTGCTAAGGGGTAGAAATTTGATTGCATTTCAGTGGTCCTTCAGTGTAAAATAGGCAGAATGATTGGATCAGAAAAGACCAAAAAATACCTCAAATCACAAATGCTTCCCCTTCTGTGCATGCCTTTTGAGGACCAGAAGGAAAAAATAACACCAAGTTCTAACTTGGGCTAGAAGAAGAAACTTGGCAGAAACAGTTTAAATTCCATCTAGCAATTGTTGGAAGAAATGTCCTTCTGGGTTCTGTTCCAAGTGGAGAAAAAGACACTGGAAACATGGAGGCTGCTTGGTTTGAGGTCCTGGGGAAAAAGGTGATCACATGCTTCAAAATGTTGGGTGAAGAAGAAAAAGGGGCATAGATGCTGAAAGTCCCTGGTTTTATGCCCTCTCTGGGCTTTGAACTTGATTGGTTGTCAGACTCCCATAGTTGCCAAATGCAGGGGCAACTCTCCAGGCTGTCTCCCAGGTTTGCTTGACTTGTAATCTTTCCAGGTGCCATGTGGTGAGATGGGTAAAGGGCTAATACTATAATGCCTTAATCCCATCACCTTGGAGCTGAAGTGGGTAGAACTTTGTTATGTAGAATAGATTGCCTCAGGCCCTTAATGGATCATTGATGAAGGTGGGGAGGAGCTGAGTTTCTGTCTCCCATTTAGAGGAAATTTTCTGACCTTTTAATATTTCCTAAAATATTTCATTTTCAGGTAGAGGGGTAGGTTTTAACTTCCTACACTGTAAACAAACAAAACAAAAACAATTTTCCAGGGTTTTTTTTTTTTTTTTTTTTGTAGTAGGAAATCATTTTCTTCAGCCTTGAGGAAAATGGTGGCAGAAGGCAGAGGTACAAACGTGGCGAGGTGGAGGCAATTGGAATGGAAGTGTTCATGTAAAATGGAACAAAGCAAACTGGTTGCTGGGCTACCCAAAACTGGATTTGTATGGAACCTCTTTACCTGCTCATTTGTTTGCTTATCTATCTGTGGAGCACTTGCCTGGCTTCATAACAGCAGCTTTTGAAAATAACAGGGAATGTCTGAAGAGGGAGTTTATGTGTATATTATCCTGGATATACATAAAAGCTTTACAGAGAGAAATTTGAGAAATGTTCAGGCTATTGAAACAGCACAACAGAGGCAAACATTTTGCTGCTGGGAATTGGCAGGAGGTCCATTTGCTGGCTAATAAAAGTTGACAAGTATTTTGAGTATGTGTTTCAAAAGGTTATTTTATAAAGGAATGAACTGAAATTAACAAATGCCCCCCAAATGAATTTATAAATGTGAATTGAAGACTGCCTAAAATAAAAGTAATCTGATAGTACTGCAAATAGAGTAGTTATAATATTCTGAAACTTTTTTCTTAACACATCTATCTATTTTTGGATCTTAAAAGTCACATCAAACTTTTCAGAATTTAAAAATCACCCAGCTTTCCCTTTAAAAAAAGCTATAATGAGACACAAATGTTTTGACAGCAAGCCTTGGTTGGTAATAGATTATAACAGAAATACCTTCCAAGGTAAAACTCTAATGCTGCTAATACACTACAGTTATCATATACACAGCATGTCTTCAAAGACATGCATTAGAAAGTGTTGTCAAACAGATGAGCTGTCATCTTATTTAGAATTAGCATCTCATGTTGACTTTGTGGAACAATGAGATTTTCATCATTTTAACACTTCAACTAGAAAGCGGTTTTGATAACTGAGGGTGAAGCTGTTCTAATGTTATAAGAAAGGCAGAAAGGCAGTAGTTATTTGCTAAACAGCATTTATTAGTCATTAAGCATGAGTGAATAATCTGTGGGGTTTTCTCTGTCTCTCTTTTGTAACAGCATCCTTTTTCTTCTCTGCTATAAATTATGTTTTGGATTCTTGCTCTAGTGCTTCCTTTTCTTTGTATACCCTCCATCAACTTCCTGTTTTTTAAGTATCTTAAATAAATCAATTGTCAGTTATTTTCTCGTCAGCAGATATGGAAAAAAATGTAAGCTGATTCTCACCCATTAGTTTACAAATAATAAAGCAGTCAAACTTGGTCCCACATTTAAAATCATTTGATTGGTCACCTTTCAAGTGTCTAACCAGCAGGGTGAGCTGTCTGCAAAATGATATGATTTTTCAGTCATTGAGTTTTCTGCTGGTAGAGACCTTGGGAAAGATTATGCTAGAACCGTGATGGCGAACCTATGGCATGCGTGCCACAGGTGGCATTCGGAGCCATTTGTCAGGGCATGCGTTTCATTTTGTTGGGAAAAATCCTGGTGTGAAGGTTCCAAGAGTTGCCCTAATTAATTAACGAGCCCCGGGACGAAATTCAAAGTAAAACCATTCATTTATTAGGACTAACATCTTAGCACGGACTTCTGTGTAGCTGAAACTAAACCACATTTAATGGCGTCTGACATTTACCCCTGTGCCCCCTCCCCTCTGGCTGAGGTCATCAATCACATTCTCCAACAGGACATTATGGCAGGGTTCTGGACATGCACATTCACATCCCAGTACAGAAATATGAGACTTTTACTCTGGCCAAAATTATGCATGGAATTTCCCTCCCTTTCTCAAGGTGATAGTAGTCATGGAAACACCTTAGGCGTTGACATCTCGCTCCCCTCACTTCCTGAAAGCGACCTGTATAAAACAAAGCAATTTGAGTATAGGTGTATAACTTAGGGATGTGTCCCTCCCCCAGGCTTGCTTGGATTTTCTGCATGGAATTTTGCTATAAGGCAATCAGCCTGGATATTTCTACTTTTCACCCAAGATGCCTCTGTAAGGGGTAGCCCTTCCACTTGATTAAGTATTGCAGTTGTCTCCTGTGCCACCTTGAATCAAGGATATGCTGAACTTCATAATGGGTTTGGCCCCCTCTGACCATAGGGCCTGGGGCCTCCCGGGGTAGTGGTCTCAGAGTGGATCCAATCATGGGTTTTAAGAGGCTGCTATGGAATGCTGAGTGTATCTTCCCCAACAATCGAGGCAGTTTCAATTGCACTGTGACTGGGTTGATGATCTTTACTATACGGAATGATCCCATAAACTTTGGCCCCAGTTTCTTGCTAGGCAGTTTTTTAAAAAAGAATTTTATTGGTTTTAAAAAAATTTGGGGGGAAAAGGGTAGGTGTGTTCTGACCCCCCTCTTCCCCCACAATCACAGACACACTCCAGGCCAAAGATACTGCACAAGGTTTATTGCACAGACAGACAGATCCTTGGCAGCAATCCAACACAAACTCGACCTTCAGAACCCTCCGGCACTGACACGCAATAGCAGCTATCCAGCCTGCCACACTCACAAGACTGTACTACCACAACAGAGTCAGAATCCTGCCCAGGGTCCTCCACATCCTCCAGAGCAGACTCATAGGGACCCTCGCTGTTGGAGTCTGGTGGCTGTTCCACCGGCTCCAGCTGGGCCACAACACTATTCCTCACTGCAGGGCCCTTCCCCCGGGTCTGACGCTCAGGATGCGGCCGCGAGGGAAATCACGCATGATAGGCTCGCACCAGAGCAGGGGCATGCACAGCCGTCACGTCGGTCCAGGTCCCCCCATCTGACCCCTCGTCCGTCCAGTCGACCAAATACTGGAATCGTCCCTTGAGCCATCTCGAGTCACGGATCTGGGTCACTTTGTGCAGTGGCCGTGTGTCCACCTCCCGCGAAGACGGCTGGGGAGAAGAGGGACATCAGAGAGGACAAGCCGACTGTTCAGGGATCAGGAGCAAGTGATGGAACACTGGGTGCACTTGCATCGAGCGTGGGAGGGTCAGGCGATAGGCCACCGGGTTGATAACGGCCTCCAAGGGGAACGGCCCAAGATACCGGTGGTCCAACTTCTTCGTTGGCCGGTGGGATGGAAGATGCCGCGTGGACTGCCACACGTGATCTCCCACAGCCAATTCCGGCACCACACTTCGGAACTTATCCGCTACCCGTTTGTAGTCCTCCTTTGCCTGATTCAGATAACGGCGCACCCCTTGGTTGACCACCTGGAGCTCAGAAAGGAAGTCCTGCACTGCGGGGACCGGAGAATCCACTGGGGTGAGAGGGAAAAAGCGAGGGTGGTACCCAACTTTTGCCATGAAAGGCGTCGTCCGTGTGGAGGTGTGCTGTGAGTTGTTAAACGCGAACTCCGCCATGGCCAGGTACTCCGCCCAATTGTTCTGCTGCTGGTTCATGAAGCAGCGCAGATATTGTTCCAGAATCCCAATCACCTTCTCCGTCCCCCCATTGGTTTCGGGATGGTGCGCCGAGGATAAACAAACCTGGACATCTAGAGCGGCCATCAGCCCTTTACAGAACTGGGCCGTGAATTGTGTCCCACGATCTGATAAGACACAGTCAGGTAAGCCGTGCAGCCAGAACACATGCTGGATGAACACGCGGGCGGTGGTGCGGGCTGTCGGCAATCTCTAACGGGATGAAATGCGCCATCTTGGTGAGCATGTCCACCACCACAAGGACTGTGTTAAAACCTGACGACTGAGGCAGTTCCATCAATAAGTCCATGGACACAGCCCCCCAAGGTCTGTCTGGGGTCGGCAATGGCTGCAACAAGCCTGGAAGAGCTCCCGTTGCTGATTTGGCCTGTTGACACTGCACACACGACGTGACGTATGTCTGCACATCGTGTCGCAAGCGGGGCCACCAGAAAGTACGGGAGACCAGGTGCAATGTTTTGAAAAGACCAAAATGTCCTGCTGCTGGAGTGTCATGACACAGGGAGAGAACCAGTCCCTGCAGGCACATAGAGACGGTCCCGATACCTCAAAAGGTCCTCGTCAAAGGTCCATGGGGATGTCAGCCCTACCTCTGCCCACCATTGTTCCACCCACTTGTCGTTCCGCTGTGCATCCTGTATCAGAGACCGTAAATCCACAGGTTCCTGAACTGCAGCGAAGGACTCGACGGGTAGAACTGTCCGGGGTGGAAGTGAGTCTGCAGGGCCAGAGTACTCTGGTTTCCTAGACAGGGCATCCGCCCTTTGATTCATAAGTTAATAAAAATTACGCCAGCTGAGAAAGAAGACGCATGCAGGCAAGTCTCAAAAGAATTGTAGACCCACTCAGTCAGGAGTGGAAGAGGGGCCCAATTCCCCCCCTGAGCCCGGGATAGCATCCCTTACAAACGGAACCGGTGTATCCTAATGAGGCTCTAGATTTGTGTGGGTGGTTAATCACCACAGTTCCTGAAGGCGACTGTGATACTCCAGCCCAGGATAGCGTCCCTTCCAAATGTAACCGGTGTATCCTAATGAGGCTCTAGATTTGTGTGGGTGGTTAAGTCATCGCAGTTCCTGAAGGCGACCGTGATACTCCAGCACCCCAGGTCGGTGACGGTATGTTAGAAATAGAACATGGGAGGGGGGAGCATTCCTCGAACGGCCCTCCAATGGATGTTGAAAAAAACTTTAAGGAAGTTTTAGTAAAGTCTCTGGCAGAGAAATTATCCTCACCCCCATTATACAAGCCTCAAGAAGGAAAGAAAAAGAGAGTCTCAATGAAACATTTAGTTCCTGTGCTGTTTTAACTTGCATGGTTGTCCTTGATGATGTGTTTAAGTGTTTTTTTTTTGTTAAAAAAAAGAACAAATGGTCCCATTAGGTAGGGCCAGGAGGAAGAAAACCAAAAGGTTATCGAAGGGACAGACCAAGTGGACCACAAACCTGATCCAAGGGAGCAGTTGAGATAAAAACTCAAATTGCCCCTAAGGGAATTTTATTGCCAGAAGCTGAGGGGGAGCTACGTAAAGTGTGGATATATGCTCCATTCTCAATGGCTGATTTATATAATTCCTGCTTATAGAGAAAATCCAGATGAGATGCATGTCCTTTTTGCATCCATTTTTCTGAACTCACTAGTCTGTTTGGGCTGACATACAAAGTCTGATGGAAACTTTATTAACCCCAGAGAAAAAAAGGCTGGTGAAGGTAACCATGAATAAGCCTTTGCAGAAGGATCATGCAAAAGATCCAGACTGGACATGGTTACTGAAGGAACCAGATTGGGAACCTAGTACATTCAGCTGCAAAACTATTGGACCTTAGTTTTGTTAGGATTCAAATAAAAGTTAAGAATTTAGGGAAGGTCTATTAAATTCAACAGAAACAGGATGAAAATCCATGGGAATTCCTAGAATGCATTATCAAACTTTTAGGCAATATGCCACATTAGATCCTGAGGTTGAATAAAACAAGAGAATGGTCAATATGATCTTCATTGGCAACTCTGCAGATGACATTAGGGTAAAAAAAGGGGGGGCAGGAAAGGCATCTCTGAACTGGTGGAATGAGCATACAAAACGTATCTTAAGTGGGCTCAAAAACTAAGGGAAGAAGGAACTTCAAAGAGCAAGAAGAAATGTAATTTTTCTTGCCAAGGGCCTTAGACAGGAAAAGCGGGAGGCCAGGGGAACTGCTGGAAGAATTGCCGAGGAGGGGCCAATAGTTAGAATCCCATGCCCAGTCATAGAAATAGAATTCCAGGAAGCAAAAAGAAGCCATGAAGGTCTGTGTGGCTTGAATAAAAGGAAATGGCAAATGTGAGGTCAAAAAGTGTCACCCCGAAAAAAGCCTCTCCTAAAGACCACACCCTATGAAGAGAAAGGTCCCCCTCCATATGATCCTCCTTGTCAGTGTTCCAAATACCATGCAAAAGTAAATCAGAGTCCAGAACAGAATCATCCTTAAAGTTCCAATTTAATAATACAGGCATGTTGGCATTATGCTATGAAATTTCAACTCTAATGTACATCCTGTGGGCTCACCCAGTTGAAAGTTCATATCTATCCCCACACCCCATAATTCATCACATGTTCCAATCATCATCTTCCATGCTGGCATCTACACCCCTCTGCTTCCAGTCAGGTGTCGAGGTGCGGAGACAAAAGATGACCTTGAGCTTCTAGGAAGAATCACAACAATACATTCCATAATCCTACTCCTTTCTATTCTCCCCTCCCAACTACTACACTAATGAAACACATAGGAAATTATAAGAAAGTGTGGCAGGCCAAAGATTCTCAAAGGAACCTCTGCAGGCCTGACACTCCTTATCATACAAGGCAGCTACAGAATACTAGCAGTAGGACAAAGTGACAGAGGGAATAGCAAAAAGTGGAAAGCCCTTTTTGCAGATCCCCCCTCTCCTGCAGTCCAACAGACTTCCCCCATTGCTTCCTACCAGGACAGGGGGCAGGACCAGGCGAACAGGTGGGTCTGGAGGGGAAGTGAGCGGAGTGGGGGAGGGGAATGAGAACGCTGCTCTTTCAGAGGGTTCCTTTATTCCAACGGTCGTAGGTAGGGGTGGATGCGAGGACAGAAGGAGATTCTGCACTCGGTTGGGAGACCGTGGTCACTGGACACGCCCGGTCATTTGTACCAACCCCCGCATTCTAGGTGGCCAGGGTTTACAGAGCCAGGGCATGAGGCTGATGTTGTGTAATGCAAGGTCCATTGTTAATAAGGCCCCCCTCATCCACGATTTGGTTTCTGAGGGGGAGCCGGACCTTGCAGGAATCACGGAAACCTGGTTGGGCCACGAGGGGGGCTTACCCCTCGTGGAAATGTGCCCACCAGGATACCGTGCATTCCATCAGCCTCGTGCCCGGGGTAGGGGTGGTGGGGTGGCGGCAATTATACGGGAAGGCCTGGCACCGAGAGAATTCGCCGTACCACAGATACCAGGGTGTGAGTCTCTAGGTGTGAGATGGGGCCCAGGGAGTCAGTTGGGCTTGCTGATTGTATACTTGGCTCCTCGCTATACATCAGCGGCCCTGCCTGAGCTCCTCGAGGTGATTGCGGGGGTGGTGGTTGAGACCCCCAAACTATTAGTTATGGGGGACTTCAACCTGCCATCGACGGGTGGATCATCAGAGGTAGCTCGGGAGTTCATGGCTTCCATGACAGCCATGGACCTGACCCAAATAATACAGGGCCCCACACACGAGGGAGGCCACATGCTGGACCTTGTTTTTATCTCTGGTCGGTGGAAGAGTGATCTGGGAATACGGGATTTAATCATTGTTCCCCTGTCATGGTCAGATCACTCGCTTCTACGACTCGACTTCCCTGCCGTTACCCCCCATCGCGGGGAGGCGGAACCAGAAGGTCCTAGATGGTTCCGCCCCAGGTGACTGATGGAACCTGATAGGTTCCAGACAGAGCTTGGGCCACTTCCTGTAGCCCTGACCCACTCCCGGATGGAGGACCTGGTGGCCGCATGGAATAGTGCGGCGGCCGGGGCCTTGGACCGCGTTGCGCCTTTGCGGCCTCTCCGGTGGCAGCGAACCACCCTGGCCCCTTGGTTTACCGAGGAGCTGAGGGTGATGAAGCGCCACAAGAGACGCCTAGAGAGCAGATGGAGATCCTCTCGCTCCGAATCTGACCGAACACAGGTAAGAACCCATTTACGGACCTACCTTGTGGCACTAAGGGTGGCTAAGCTCCTTCCTCCGGAGGAGCTTCCAGAGCTATGGCGGCTTACCCTTGAGCTCCGCAGGTGTGCGGGGCTTGCCTGCGTGAATAGGGATGCTACTGGGTCCCCTGCGTTAGCTGGAAGGACCAGATCCAGGAGAGGGCCACCCTGGCTTTCCATCACGACCCCAACGGGTCACCAGGGTGGCCAGGCGATTGGAAAACTCGGCCGAAAATGCGAGGGTGAGAGAGCCGGAGAGCAGGAGAGAGAGCCAGCGCCGGCCGCTGCTATGGCTGTTTCCGTCGCCTCAGCCTCCACCTCCACTGTTGAGATGCCGGGCGTGGATGGCGTGGGGT
Source organism: Natrix helvetica (assembly GCF_964273705.1). Classification (NCBI taxonomy): domain Eukaryota; kingdom Metazoa; phylum Chordata; class Lepidosauria; order Squamata; family Natricidae; genus Natrix; species Natrix helvetica. The sequence goes on along the minus strand of NC_138549.1, from coordinate 53,765,413 downwards.
GGCGTGGGACGGCGGGGCAAAGCTGGGACGAAAGCGGCTGGCGTGTGTGTGGCATATGGTGTGTGTGCGAACGTGCGGAGCAGCTGGGCGTAGTAGGAGCGATGCAAGCCATTTTCAGTGCTGGTGGGGCCGGGAGAGGCCGTGGAGCCGGGCGCTGGGAGCCCTGGAGGCCTGATGAAGGGCCGGAGCGCCAAAACGCTGGCGTGAGGATTGGAGGCTGGCTGAGGCGTTGGAGGCACTGGAGGTTGGTGAAATGGCCCCTGGGGCTGGAGCAGCGCGACTCGGCGATTTGAGGTGCTGGACATATTGGGGATACACAGGGAGAGGCAATGGCTGCTGCTGGAGCGAAGGAGAGGGGAGGAGCGAAGGTAGCAGCCCTTTATCTTCATCATTGACCATTTGCCCTGTTATTATCCCCGGTTTACCATCTATCGACCATCTGCTTTTATTCTCTCCCTACTGTTTTTCTACTGCCCACCCATCCTTTGACCATCCTTTGACCATCTATAGACTATTTACAGACTGATTGACTGGTCTGCTACACCCATTATCCCCACCCAGGATTTGTGGGCTTTTATCATCAGTATCCAGGCCCTGGCTTCCTATATCCCTCTGCATTTCCCTCTCTCCTGGACTCAGTGCTGTATACTGTGAGGTTTCACTGGTGAGGGGGTCCTTGACACCTGCAAGGACCGGGGGGAGGCTTGCTTCTCCGGGGACCCTCGCGAGGGTGCGTACCGTAGCACGGGGCACCTGACTCAAGAACGACTCGACACCATGAAGTCCTCGAGGTGAGTGCACACGGATTGCTCCGTCCGACCTCTTTTATTAGAAAGTTTACAGGTACACACGGAAATAGCATTCTATTGGTCAGAAAGTCAAGCATAAGCATGAGTAACTACTATCACGTATGCAGAAACAAGAAACTCTCTGGTCGGATGCAATGTGTGTTGGTGGGAGAGCAGAGGTCGACCCTGAGGCCGCTCACGTGTGGAGTGCCACAGGGGTCGGTCCTCTCCCCTCTCCTGTTCAACACATACATGAAACCGCTGGGCGAGATCATTCGAGGATTCGGGGTTGAGTGCCATCTGTATGCAGATGACACTCAGTTGTACATTTCTACCCCGAACCACCCCAACGAAGCCGTCGAGGTGATGTCCCGGTGTCTGGAAGCCGTGCGGGTCTGGATGGGCGACAACAGACTCAAACTCAACCCTTCCAAGACGGAGTGGCTGTGGCTACCGGCGCCCCGCTTTAGCCAATGTGTTCCATCTCTGGCCATTGGGAGGGAACAACTGCCCCCAGTGGATAGGGTATGCAATTTGGGCGTCCTCCTAGATTCCCGGCTGTTGCTAGATGATCATGTGACGGCCGTGGCTAGGGGGGCGTTCCACCAGGTTCGCCTGGTGCGCCAATTGCATCCCTTACTGGAGCGGGATGCCCTTTGCACAGTCACCCATGCCCTAGTGACTTCTCGCCTTGATTACTGTAACGCTCTCTACATGGGGCTCCCCTTGAGATACACCCGAAGGCTCCAGCTGGTCCAGAATGCAGCCGCGCGGGTTATTTTGGGGAGTACTAGGTACTCCCATGTAACACCTTTCCTGCGCGAGCTGCACTGGCTACCTGTGGGCTTTCGGGTGCGTTTCAAGGTGTTGATCGTCATCTTCAAAGCGCTCTATGGCTCGGGACCTAGTTATTTGCGGGATCGCATTCTACCCCCATACATCCCTGCGACCAATCCGCTCGCACAGAGAGGGCCTCCTCCGGGTACCTTCCGCTAAACAGTGCGGGCGGGCGGTGCCTAGGAGTAGGGCCTTCTCTGTGATGGGCCCAACCCTCTGGAACGACCTCCCCCCCGATATTAGAACCACCTCTGATCTCCGCTCCTTCTGCAAGAAACTCAAGACCCACCTGTTTCGAGTAGCTGGTCTGGCCTAATTATAATTATAATCGTAACTGTATTTAACATCTATTACTAACTTTCCTGGATGGCTTTTTAAATTTTATATTGGGGTTTTAAACGGGTTTTAAAATTGTTTTTAATTATTTAAATTGGTTTTGGGGTTTTATATACAGACAGTGTGTGTGTGTTGTTTTTGTTCTATGCCTTATGTTATTTTCTGTTGTTTTGATTATGAATGGTCTGTACACCGCCCTGAGTCCCTACGGGGAGAGGGGGCGGTCTATAAATTAAATAAACCTTAAACCTTAAACCTTAAACCTAAGCGTCGATACTATGCCACTCTTATTGCATCTGCAGAAAACTGCCCTGCCACCCTGTTTCAGGTGACCCACTCCCTCCTTTCACAGAGGCCGCGGGAAGCCCCTTTGCAGGGTAGAGCGGAGGAATTTGGGGAATATCTGCAGCACAAAATCGCTCAGATCCGGAGTGAATGGGTCTCCTCTAGTGATCCAGGGGAGACATCGGAGGCGAGTCTTGAGGGACCATTCTGGGAGGAGTTTGACTGTTGCCACCGAGGATATGGACAGGCTGCGTGGGCGACTGCGGGCCACCACATGTTTATTGGACCCGTGTCCCTCCTGGCTTGTACTGGCAACCTGGGAGGTTACACGAGGCTGGCTCCAGGGTCTAGTGAATGCTTCGTTGAGCGAGGGGTCCTTGCCAGCCGTCTTGAAAGAGGCGGTGGTGAGGCCCCTACTTAAGAAGCCTTCTCTAGATCCAGTAGAGTTAGCTAATTATCGTCCTGTCTCCAATCTTCCCTTCTTAGCGGAGGTTGTTGAGAGTGTGGTGGCGCAACAGTTCCCTTGACACCTGGAGGAAATTGATTATCTAGACCCGCGCCAGTCCGGTTTCCGGCCCGGTCACAGCACTGAGACGGCTTTGGTCGCGTTGGTGGATGATCTCTGGAGGGCGAAAGATGGGGGTTGTTCCTCCATCCTAGTCCTTTTAGATCTTTCAGCGGCTTTCGATACCATCGACCATGGTATCTTATTGCATCGACTGGAGGGGATGGGGGTGAGGGGCACCGTACTGCAGTGGTTCTCCTCCTTCCTCTCCGGTCGGACGCAATGTGTGTTGACGGGGGAGCAGAGGTCGACCCAGAGGCCGCTCACAGGTGGGGTGCCTCAGGGATTGGTCCTCTCGCCTCTCCTGTTCAACACATACATGAAACCGCTGGGTGAGATCATCCGAGGGTTCGGGGTTGAGTATCATCTGTATGCCAATGATACTCAGCTTTACATCTCTACCCCGAGCCACCCCAACGAAGCCGTCGAAGTGATGTCCCGGTGTCTGGAAGCCATCCGGGTCTGGATGGGAGACAACAGACTCAAGCTCAACCCTTCCAAGACGGAGTGGCTGTGGCTACCAGCGCCCCGCTTTAGCCAGTGTGTTCCATCTCTGGCCATTGGGGGGGAACAATTGCCCCCGGTGGACAGGGCGCGCAATTTGGGCATCCTCCTAGATTCCCGGCTGTCACTGGATGATCATGTGACAGCCGTGGCTAGGGGGCCGTTCCACCAGGTTCGCCTGGTGCGCCAATTGCGCCCCCTACTAGAGCAGGACGCCCTTCGCACAGTCACTCATGCCCTGGTGACTTCCAGCCTCGATTGCTGCAATGCTCTCTACATGGGGCTCCCTTTGAGATGCACCCGAAGGCTACAGCTGGTCCAGAATGCAGCCGCGCGGACAATAATGGGGAGTACTAGGTACTCCCATGTAACACCGCTCCTGCGTGAGCTGCACTGGCTGCCTGTGGCTTTTCGGGTGCGTTTCAAGGTGTTGATTGTCATCTTTAAAGCACTCCATGGCTCAGGACCTAGTTATCTGCGGGATCGCATCCTACCCCACACATCCCTGCGGCCAATCCGCTCTCACAGAGAGGGACTCCTCCGGGTACCATCCGCTAAGCAATGCGGGCGGGCGGTGCCCAGGAGTAGGGCCTTCTCTGTGATGGGCCCAACCCTCTGGAACGACCTCCCCCCCGATATTAGAACTATTGTTGATCTCTGCTCCTTCCGTAAGAAACTCAAGACCCATTTGTTCAAATTAGCTGGCCTGGCACAATTGTAATTGTAAATCAGAAATACAGTATAATCTAATCCTGACCCTCCTGGATGGCATTTTAAATTTTTAAATTTTGGGGTTTTAATTGGTTTTAAATTGGAACTATTTTAACTATTGCTAGTTTGGTTATTGTATGGACTGTGTGTTAAAGGTGGTTTGTCTGGGTTTGGTGTTTTGCTTTGTTGTTTTATTGTATATTTATTGTCTGTACACCGCCCCGAGTCCCTTCGGGGAGAGGGGGGCGGTTTATAAATGTAATAAACTAAACTAAACTAAACTTCCTGAACCAGAAGTCAGTTCCTGGCTCCACTTCGCCAAGTGAATCAAAAGAGTTATAGATGGACAGGGACAGGCAGAAATTTAGCCTCTATTTCAATACGTCCCGTTCACCACTACAAATTGAAACAACAGGGTTATTATCAAAACCCATAATCCAACCTGGCAGGATTGGAACAGTTAATTATTACTCTCCTTAATGGAGAAGAGAGAGAAAGATTAAGTAGTGCCATTGGAAAAATCCTAAAGCCCCCAGACGGAGGAAGCCTTCAGGCTGCATTAAATTTACAGTTTCCAAGATAAAATCTACAATGGGGTCTCTATGGAGACATGCCCCCCCTCCGGGACTGTCAGGCACTAATTCTTAAGGGCTTAGAGCAGGCTGCAAAACCTCCAGTGACAAAGTCCAAGCCTTCTCTTGTAAACCAAAAGCCAGACGAAAGTCCCGAAGCCTTCTTCCAAAGGCTGGTTGAAGCATATAAAACCTACACCCCAATCAATCCCCTGGATCCTGAAAATGCCCGATGCTAGCGATGGCTTTCATATCTCAGAGTGCCCTGGACAATTAATGGAAATTGCATGAAAGGTCTTTGTGAAAAGTGAAAGAAAGAAAGAAAGATGACAGGATGCAACGTAAAGCTGAATTGCTGGCAGTTGCATTGTCAAATAAATCCCAAATCCAGAGTAGAGGTTGATGTAATTGGTGTAAGGAAGAAGGCCACTGGATGTTAGAGTATCCCAAAAGGCTAGAAGCTGGGATAAGGGGACAGGGAAGGGGACCAGGGTTTAGGTAAGCCACCCACAAACCCTTAGTCCGAATAATGGTAGGGGTAATAATGTAACCTTTTTGGTAGGCACAGGGGTGTCTAGATCAGCAATTATAAAACCCTTGGCTCCCTTTTCCAATAATGTTCTAAATATCCAAGGGGTTGATGGTCTGACAAACAGCCGCCCTGTGTTGAAGCTCTTGAAATGTTCCCTAAATGGAAGAAAATAATCCACCAGGCCATGCGTATCATCATGCACCTATAATTATACAAGTAAAGCCTCTAGTCATGCCTGTCCGCCTACACCTTCTTCACCATCTCAAGTACATAGAGACAGCCAAAAAATGTTTGCTTTTGAGTGGAAAGACCCAGTAACAGGTCAAAAGAGGCAGTTTGCTTGGACTAGGTTTCTCCAAGGATTTAAAAATTCATCTACCTTTTTGGTGAAGCCTTGGTCTCAGACCTAGAAAATTTCCAGCCTTGCAAAGATGGAGATGTGCTACTTCAATATGTAGATAATATCTCAGTAAACGAACAGACGAAGGAGATTTGTTGAAAAAAAATACCATTCAATCAATTGCTTCATCTGTTAATGGACAAGGGTCATCGTGCCCCAAGGCAAAAAGCTCAGCTGGAAAAGCCCCAAGTTAAATATTTAAGATACACCATAAGTCAGGTACAAAGAGCAATAGGACATGAGCAAAAGGAGGTTGTGTGCCAAATTAGGTGCAGCAGGATATTGCAGAATCTGGATTCCAAATTTCGCTCTTTTGGCCAAACCTTTGTATATCTCCATGAAGGGTGGTGAAAAGGAACCCTTCATTTGGGGGCTGGAACAAAAATGGGCATTTGAAACCCTAAAAACAGAATTATCTCAAGCTCCGGTAATGGAGCTCCCCAACTTAGAAGAACCTTTTAATCTCTTTGTGGATTCAAAAGGCAACACTGCTCTGGGAGTCCTGATGCAGGAAAAGGGAAGTTGACAACAACTTGTGGCTTATCTATCCAAACAGTTGATGCAAAAGGCTGGCTGCTACTACTCTCCTAATGGAGGAAGCTAATAAATTAACTTTCGGACAGCCTACCACTATCTACACCAGCCACGCAATTCAAAGAATTTTAGAAACAAAGGGATATTTATGGTTAACAAACCCTAGAATTTACAAATATTAGGCACCCCTGACTCAAAATCCACAAGTGACCTTGAAACAAATGAATGCCCTAAACCCTGCCGCCCTTTTGCCAATACCGGGATCCAAAATTGAGCATAATTGTATGTGAACCATTGAGAGTCAGTTCTCATGCAGACCAGACTTAACGGACGTGCCGTTGAAATCTGCAGACTATAACTTGTTCACTGATGGATCAAGCTTCATTACTATGGGAGAACATTATCCTGGCTATGCGGTAGTCTCTCTCGCCCAAGTCATTGAGAGTGGACCTCTTCCAAAAGGCACTAGTGCCCAAGTAGCAGAATTATGGCCTTTAATCCGTGCATTAGAGAGGGCAAAGAATGAAAGGGTGAACATCTGAACTGACTCTGTATGCCTTCCTTACATTGCATATCAGTACTGCTGATTATAGGGAAAGAGGTCGTTTAATGGCCTCAGGAAAGAAATTAAGCAAATGTGTGAATCGCACTGTTAAGGAAAAGATAAGGTGTGTTTTGAAACCCACCTTAAATGGGTAGATGCCTTACCCTTAGCTCTCTGGTCTGTGAGATGTACTCCATGTAAAGAACTTAAATTATCTCCTTTTGAAATGATGTTTTGATGGCCACTGGTAATAAGCTCTAATTTGAAAAATCATGTAGGGGACCTAGGATAGCTGGGGTCCTCATGGGTGAATCAAATGGTGAGAGAATTGAATAAGTAAATACAAGAAATCCAACAGTATTGTGTTTCCCTCACCCCACCATTTCTAACAACTTCCAGTCATAATATTCAGATGTGGGACAGAGTGTGGGTGAAACACTGGAAAGGGGAGAACTTGAAACCTAGATGGAAGGGCCCGTATACTGTAGTTATGTGTTCTCCACTTGCAGTAAAAGTTTCAGAATCCAAATTTTGGATTCATTGGACCCGCATTAAACCAGCCGCTGAAGAATACTGGGAGGCTGACTTGGACGAATCCTGTCCCTTAGTAATATGCTTAAAGACATACCCCATATAAGCTGCCCTACCAGCAATGGGTAGCTCACAAATGAGGCAGAAGAAGCCCTACTGAAGCCACACCAGAAGCTGGTTTCTCGATGTATGGCTGAAGATTTGGAGGAGGAAGACAACGTTCCATTTGTTAGATATAAAATGTATTAGAAAGTTTGAGCACCTGTCAGTATGGCCATTGCTGCACTATCTCTTGTTTTAGTAAGTGTGCTTACTTTTATTTTGATTTGTTGCATTGGGTATTCATTCTTTGGGAATTGCCCCCTCCCGAAAAAGACGGGTGCTGAGGCTAAGATCATTAATTGTAATCAAGAGGAAAATGAATCATCTGATGACAATTATGTTTGAGGAACCATGGGAATGGCTTCTTTGCAGTATAATAGGAGTTTTCGGATTGCGGGTGATATGTTTAACAAATAAGATTTGGTTTTGTGGATTGCCCAAAGCTGATATTGCCATTCCTCAAACTATATATAACCCCTGGCTTTTCCCTCAGTAGGCTAAAAGAATTGTGTTAGGAGAAGTTTTGTGTGAGGGACAATTATGAACCTTTTGTGGCTCTGGCTGTTATTGGCAATGGGCTTGCTAAGTGATAATGTCTTGAATAGTAGTTCCCAGTGTTGCGAAAATACCCGAGCAACCCCCCTTGCTATTGAAGAAGGATCCGAGGATGTCAAAAAAACCCTGGAGAACAGGGTGTAATCAAGTTACAGGATGTGGAACAGGTCCGCTGCCACCAACGGCGCATCATTTATGCTTGGGGACGGAACCGTAAGCCAATCCCAACACCTAAAGTCAATTATCTGACAAACCCTGTAAGAAAAAGGGCAGAGCATAGGGAAAACAGACCCTTGCAACAATTGAGAAAAGGGGACTATATGTTAAGAGTGCTGGAGTTAGGTCAAAGCTTAATCAATCAGTCTGACCCTGCCCTGGGTCAAAAATACTGGTTGTGTTTGTCTGCTGGACCTTCACCTTATCATGCTGTTTTTCGTTGAGCCAGATCTTGAAAAAAAAACACAAAGCTATAATAGTCTTTGACAAGGGAGGTAGATGGGGAACCAAAATGGCAGAAGCCCAGCTACATAGCGATCTGTATGACGCACTTAAAAGCCTGGGGATGAGCCATCTCCCCATTGTTGGCCCCATAGCAGTTGGTGTAGAGATTATAGCATCACCTTCCTTGTGCATCAAATGATATCAGGAACCTGGCATTCCTGTGGGGTCACTATCAGAGGAACAATGCCCATCTGAAATGTACCTTGCCCCCAGGAAAACCCTTGTAGACATGAAATTAACTCGCAGCATGTCTCCTTCTGCTCATAAGCTCTTCCAACAGAAAGTCACTTTCTCACTCTCACCTCCACTCATTTTTAACCGATGGGAGGGGAATCTGACTACTGGAAGGTGCCCAAGGCCATTCCAACCACCCCAACTTCCTGTTTGGCTTTCAATACAATCCACTACGGGAGTCTGTGTTTACTTTCCCCCTGGAAACGCCAGTGTCAAGCCTGTAGTTATGTTCCTTTTAGGATCTTTGGCCTGACACACTTTCCATTATTTTCCTATGCTGTTTCATTAGTGTAGTAGTTGGGAGTGGGGAATAGAAAGTAGTAGATTTGTGGAATGTGTTGTTGTCATTCTTTCTAGAAGCCCAAAGTCATCTTTTGTCTCCGCACCTCGACACCTCACCGGAAGCAGCGGGATGGAGATGCCAGCGTGGAAGAAGAAGATTGGACCATGTGATGGATTTATGGGTGTGGACATAAGATTATGAGCTTTCAACTGGGTGGAATTCCAGGAAGAAAATCAGAGTTGGAATTCCACAGATGTGCTAATTGTCTGACTTATAAAATCGGAACTTTAAGGAAAGTTTTGCCTTGGACTCTGATTTAATTCTGAATGATACTTAGAACGCTGACATTATTCCAACTCTCCCTTTAAAATAAATCACCAGCAAACCCCCCCCCCCACATGGGGGGCTGGTGGGGGGGTGCTGAATTCCCAACGCTGACCAGGTCAGCGTAAAATATCAGCGAACAATTATGAGTAAGCTTTTTGAGATAAGAAACTGAGATGAGACGCTTCTCTACAAATCTTCCAAGGAGAAGGAATTCCTGTTTAAGATTTATAGCATCTGGAGGAATGCAAGGGGGGAAAGATTCTGCACACAGCTGGAAACGACAAGATGTTTGGAATCCCAGACCAACTTCTTCAGCCAAACGTGAGTCAATCTCCCCCCCCCCCTTCACTAATAAATGCTGCAATGGACTGGAGGACTGGAGTGGAGATAATTACTCCTTCCAAACAGTGATAAATGAAATGACTTATTACCCTGCAACTGAGTTGAAGACAGATTCCCTATCAAAATGGGAAATTCAACCCAGCCAGCAAGAAGGGGTTTGGCCAGCATCTTTCACTTGCCAGCCACCGGAAATTGGGCTGCAGCTTGTGAATGAAGCACCACCAAATTGGGGTTTCTCCCCAGGGCATGGATGGAAAAGATTCCAGTGGGCAAATCCATGGCCATCAGCATGGGAAAATCCTCCAAGACAGCAGAGGGCACCTACTTGGCCCATAACTCCTCCAAGCCAGCAGAGGGGTCTTTGGCACATAAACCCCCCTAGCCAGTCATCGTTGGTTGAACTGCAACCTGTGAATCAGGTTAAGATGGGTCTTAACCCCAGGTCATGGATGGAAGGGATGCCAGTGGGCACTTGCCCTCCCTCAGCAGATGGCACCATGGCAGATAACTGGGCAGTGGCCAACCGAGGGATTGATCTCCCCACTGGTTCCAGTCTTCCCTGCAATGCCCCAACAGGTTCTTACCCCACCTTCCTACAGAGAAGCAATCTCCACAACGGAAGAAGGGATTACCAAAGGGAGGTGTTGTGGTGCAGCAGGAGCCATTGGAGCTGCCACCTGACTCTGACAGCGAGGGTCCCTATGAGTCAGCTCTGGAGGATGTGGAGGACCCTGGGCAGGGTTCTGACTCAGAGCAGGGATCGGAGAGTCTGGTCGGCCACCAGGAGGCACCTGAGGCATAGAGCAGCGGTGAGAGCCAAAGGAAGGGGGCTCCTGATGCCATGCCTTGGAGCAGTGGGCAGGAGTCATGGGACAGTGACTCAGACGTCAGCAGGGAGTTCTTAGATGCTCGTTACCGCCTCGCCCACAGGCGCAAGGAGCAAGGGCGCAGTTACCGGCGGTAATTGCTCTCAGCTGCTGATAAGTAGACTATTCTCCAGTCTATAAAAGGACTGATTAATAATAATAATAATAAAATTTTATTTGTTAGCCGCACCCTCTCCCGAAGGACTCGGGGCGGCGTATAATAAAAACACATAAAATACAAATATGGACAATACATACACAAAAATATAAACGTATACGTGGAGGAGGTAGACAGATGAATGGAAACAATTAAAATCGCAATTTAAAATCCCCTAAATAAAATTACAAAATTAAAAAAAAAAAAAACCGTCAGGAGCAATATGATCAAACTATGGTTGAGCCAGGCCAGCTACTTGGAATAGGTGGGTCTTGAGCTTTACACGGAAGGAGCGGAGGTCAGAGGTAGTCCTAATATCCGGAGGGAGGTCATTCCACAGGGCTGGGCCCGCCACAGAGAAGGCTCTGCTCCTAGGCGCCGCCCCTCGGCACTGTCTGGTGGAAGGCACCTGGAGAAGTCCCTCTCTGTGCGAGCGAATTGGTCGCAGGGATGTATGGGGCAGGATACGATCCCGCAAGTAGCTAGGTCCTGAGCCATGGAGCACTTTAAAGATCATTATCAAGACCTTGAAATGCACCCGATAGACCACAGGAAGCCAGTGCAGCTCGCGCAGGAAAGGTGTCACATGGGAGTACGTTGTACTCCCCATAATTACCCGCACGGCCGCATTCTGGACCAACTGTAGTCTCCGAGTGCATTTCAAGGGAAGCCCCATGTAGAGAGCGTTACAGTAGTCCAGGCGAGACGTCACCAGCACATGAGTGACTGTGCGTAAGGCGTCCCGGGCCAGTAGGGGGCGCAATTGGCGCACCAGGCGGACCTGGTGGAACGCCCCCCTTGCCACGGCTGTCACATGGTCATCCATGGACAGCCGGGCATCCAGGAGGATGCCCAAATTGCGCACCCGCTCCACGGGGGCAAGTTGTACGCCCCCGATGGCCAGGGATGGAATTAACTGGTTGAACCGGGGGGCCGGAACCCACAGCCACTCCGTCTTGGAGGGGTTGAGCTTGAGTCGGTTGTCATCCATCCAGACCCGTACGGCTTCCACACACCGAGACATCACTTCGACGGCCTCGTTGGGGTGGTTCGGGGTGGAAATGTACAGCTGAGTATCATCAGCGTACAGATGATATCCCACCCCGAAACTACGGATGATCTCACCCAGCGGCTTCATGTATGTGTTGAACAGGAGTGGCGAGAGTACCGACCCCTGTGGCACCCCACAAGTAAGGGGGCTTAGGGTCGACCTCTGCTCCCCTGCCAACACACGTTGCGTCCGGCCAGAAAGGTAGGAGCCGAACCACCGCAGAACGGTGCCCCGGACCCCTAACCCCTCCAGTCGGTGCAACAGGATACCATGGTCGATGGTATCAAAAGCCGCCGAGAGGTCTAATAGGACCAGGATAGAGGAACAACCACTATCTCTGGCCCTCCAGAGATCATCCACCAACGCGACCAAGGCCGTCTCCGTGCTGTGCCCGGGGCGAAAGCCGGACTGGCGCGGGTCTTGATAATCATTTTCCTCCAGATGTCATGGAAACTGATAAGCCACCACACTCTCTACAACCTTCGCCAAAAAGGGAAGGTTGGAGACAGGACGATAATTGGCCAGCTCCATAGGGTCCAGGGAAGGCTTCTTGAGCAAGGGTCTCACCACCGCCTCTTTCAAGGCGGCCGGAAGAGACCCCTCACTCAACGAAGCGTTCACTAGGCCTAGGAGCCAGTCACGTGTAACCTCCCAGGATGCCAGTACAAGCCAGGAGGGGCACGGGTCCAGTAAACATGTGGTAGGTCGCAGTCGTCCACGCATTCTGTCCAAATCCTCGATGGCAACCAAGTCAAACTCCTCCCAGATTGATTTCTCAAGACTCGCCACGGACGTCTCCACTAGGCCACTGAAAGGGACCCAATCCTTCCGGATTTGAGCGATTTTATCCTGCAGATATTTCCCAAATTCCTCTGCCCTACCCTGTAAAGGGGCCTCCCGCGGCCTCTGAAACAGGAGGGAGCGGGACACCCGAAACAGGGCGGCAGGGTGGTTCTCTACGGATGCAATGAGAGCGGCACAATATTGACGTTTGGCCGCTCTCAATGCCACGAGGTACATCCTTAAATGGGCTCGTACCTGTGTTCGGTCAAATTCGGAACGGGAGGATCTCCAACGACTCTCTAGGCATCTCTTGCGGCGCTTCATCACCCTAAACTCCTCGGTAAACCAAGGGGCCAGGGTGGATCGTTGCCGCCGGAGAGGCCGCAAAGGCGCCACCCGGTTCAAGGCCCCGGTAGTCGCATTGTTCCACGCGACCACCAGGTCCTCTACCCGAGGGCGGGTCAGGGCTACAGAAGGTGGCCCAAGCTCCATCTGGAACCTATCTGGTTCCATCAGGCGTCTGGGGCGGAACCATTCTAGTGTTTTCCGGTTCCGCACCAGGGAAGTCAAGTCGGAGGAGTGAGTGTGTCAGGCCGGTAGTTATGTTCTTTTTAGGATCTTTGGCCTGCCACACTTTCTTATAATTTTCTATGCTGTTTCAATAGTGTAGTAGTTGGGAGGGGGGAATAGAAAGGAGTAGGATTGTAGAATGGATTGTTGACATTCTTTTGTAGAAGCCAAGGTCATCTTTTGTCTCAGCACCTCGACACCTGGCCAGAAGAAGATGGGTGTACATGCCAGCGTGGAAGATGATGATTGGAACATGTGATGGATTTGTGGGTGTGGGGAGAGTTCATGAACTTTCAACTAGGTGAACTTACAGGATGTAATTCAGAGTTGAAATTTCCATAGCCGTCCTAACATGCCTGCGGAATAAATTGCACCTTTAAGGATGTTTTGCCTTGGACAATGATTTATTTCTGCATGGTATTTAGAACCCTAACATTATTTCAACTCTCTACTTTAAAAATATTTCACTAGCTCCATCCCCCTATCAAGGGGGAAGGGCTGGTGATGGAAGATCTGGTGATGGGGTCCCGGCATTCCCAATGCTGACCGGGACAGCGTAAATATCAGCGAAGAATTAATGAGAAGCTTTTGGTGATAAGAAGCTGAGTGCGGAACTTCAAAGGCAATGGAATGCGGTTTCCAGTTTAATTGCATCTGGAGGAATGCAGGAGGAGACACGACAAGACGAAGGAAATCTCAGAAAAATTTTCAGCAAACTGTGAGTGCATGCTCCCCCTCCTTCCCCCCAGCTTGGAAACAAGGCTTGGGAAAAAAAAAACCTATAACAGAGGTTTGGCCACCTTCCAGACGGCAATAAATGAAAGGGCTTGTCACCCTGCAATTAGTTGGGAGAAAGATTCCCTTTCAAAATGGGAATTTCAAAGGAGGCAGGAAGAAGGAATTTTTCCAGCATCTATCACTTGCAAGCCACCACAAATGGGGCTGCAACCAGTAAATGAAGCAAATTGGGCAGTAAATTGGGCTTTCCTCCCAGGACTTGTATGGAAGAGATGCTACTTACAAACTCCTTTGCCATCAGCATGGGGAAATGCTCCAAGCCAGCAGAGGGCACCTACTTGGCCCATAACTCATCCAAACAAGCAGAGGGCACCTACTTGGCCCATAACTCCTCCAAGCCAGCAGGAGGGTCCTTGGCACGTAAAACCCCTTAGCCAGCCATCAATGGTTGAGCTGCAACCTGTGAAGCAGGCAACCCCGGGATGGGTCTTAACCCCAGGTCATGGATGGGAGGGATGCCAGTGGGCACCTGCCCTCCCTCAGCAGATGGCACCATGGCAGAAAGCTGGGCAGTGGCCAACCGAGGGATTGACCTCCCCACCGGTTCCAGTCTCCCCGGCAAGGCCCAAAAAGGTTCTTACCAGACCTTCCTACAGAGAAGAAATCTCCATGGAAGAAGGGATTACCAAACAGAGGCCTGCATTGTGGATGGCGGGAAAATGTGCACCTGCAAGGCCCCAAGTGGTTCTTACCCCACCTTCCTACAGAGTAGCAATCACCAACATGGAAGAAGGGATTACCAAAGCCAGGCCTGCGAGATGGGAAGCGGAACAAGGTGCATCTGCAATGCCCCAAAAGGTTCTTAGTCCCCCTTCCTACAGAGAAGCAATCTCCACCATGGAAGAAGGGTTTACCAAGGGGGCAGCTGCAAGTTGGAGAGCAAGGCAGTGTGATGAAACAGTTCCTGAGTTTAGAGATGTAACTAGGTTCCATTCCTCGTGGGGCCCAATTAAATGCCACCATTGTTGTCAACTTGGCCACAGAGTGTCAGAGTGCTTGGCTCCAGCCCCAATGCCACAAACGTGCGCACCAACCACCACGGCGGTAAAGAGAGGGTCCCAGATGCCACCACAGAAGAGTCATCTGGGCCAACAACCTCTGGAAGAGGATCCCCAACTTAAGGTGAGGCAGTGTCCTACCAAGGGGGAGGCCTCGGAAGAGGAAAAGGGCAGACATTCTCCGGAGGAGGATCCCCAGCTTAAGGTGACAAAGAGTCCAACTAAGGGGGAGGCCTCGGAGGGGGAAAAGCCTAAACGACCTCTGGAAGAGGATCCCCAACTTATGGTGACGAAGAGTCCTACCAAGGGGGAGGCCTCGGAGGAGGGAATTGCCGAAGAACAAACGTGTGTACCAATTGCCACGGTGGTTAAGAGAGGGCCCCAGATGCCTGCACAGAAAAGTCATCTGGGCCAACAACCTCTGGAAGAGGATCCCCAACTTAAAGTGACGAAGTGTCCTACCAAGAGGGAGGCCTTGGAAGAGGAAAAGAGCAACCAATCTCCGGAGGAGGATCCCCAACTTAAGGTGACAAAGAGTCCAACTAAGGGGGAGGCCTCGGAGGGGGAAATGGCCAACCGACCTCTGGAAGAGGACCCTCAACTTCAGGTGACGAAGAGTCCTACCAAGGGGGAGGCCTCGGAGGAGGAACAAGGCCAGCCGTGGATGAATGGATCCAAGAGCCCAGAACCTACAGCACCTGCAGCAGAGAGCCCGAAACGGCAATGGGAAGAGGTCGCAATGGACTTCATCATGGAACTCCCAGACAGCAGTGGGCATAAAGTAATTTGGACTGTGATTGATTTATTTTCTAAGCAGGCACACTTCATTGCTTGCTCAGGATTGCCATCCGCAAACGAATTAGCGAAAATGTTTGTGAAACACATTTATCGCCTGCACAGAGTACCCAAGAGGATCATTTCAGACCGCGGAGTCCAGTTCACAGCCAAGTTCTGGAGAGAGGTCCTGAGATCTATTGGGTCCACACAAGAACTGAGCTCAGAGGTTCATCCCAGCATGAACGGCGTAGCAGAGGGAGCCAATGCGGTGGTGGAAAAATACATCAGGTGTTTTGTGGACTATCAGCATGACAACTGGTCGGACTTGCTACCTTTCGCCGAAGTGGCGTACAACGATGCGGTCCACAGCAGCAGAGGATTAGCGGGTTTCCAGATTACCAGTGGCATGGAAGTCGTTGCCATGCCTGAGTTGCCGAGAGAACCTCCTTCTTTCATGTCTTTGAGTGAATGGATGGACATGCTAAAGAAAGGATGGGAGAATACGAAGAAGGCTCTAGCAGTTGCGGCAGAAGCCTACCAGAAGCAAGATGATCAACGTCGCTCACTCCTAAACCCCTACCGTGTGGGGGACAATGTTTTTGTATCTACCAAATACATAAGATTAGAAATGCCTACCAAGGAATTGGGTCTAAAATTTCTTGGTCCATTCCCAATAGTGAAGATAGTTAACCCATTTACAGTTCAACTCAGTCTACCCAGAAGCCTAGGGGAAATTGACCCAGAATTTCATTGTAGCTTGTTGAAACCAGTAATTGGGTCTAACAGAAGAGCATCCACCCAAGGTCAATCTCCCCCTGTAGTGATGGAAGGGGAAACACAATCTGAGGTGGAAAAAATTGTAGATTTCAGGCTGAATAGGGGTTGCTTACAGTACTTAGTGCATTGGAAGGGTTACCCTTGGTCTGAAGCTAATTGGGTGAACAGTGGGAACCTAAAAGTGGAGAAGTTAGGAAAGCAAGTCAATGGGAAGTTTCCCGAGAAGTCAAGGGGTTCCCCTGGGTGGAGAAAAGGTGGTTAATTTTGTTATGTTAACTTTTATGTTATTCTCTTTGCAGGAAACGTTTTTCTTTTGAGGAGAGGCCGCCTGTCAGGCCGGTAGTTATGTTCTTTTTAGGATCTTTGGCCTGCCACACTTTCTTATAATTTTCTATGCTGTTTCAATAGTGTAGTAGTTGGGAGGGGGGAATAGAAAGGAGTAGGATTGTAGAATGGATTGTTGACATTCTTTTGTAGAAGCCAAGGTCATCTTTTGTCTCAGCACCTCGACACCTGGCCGGAAGAAGATGGGTGTACATGCCAGTGTGGAAGATGATGATTGGAACATGTGATGGATTTGTGGGTGTGGGGAGAGTTCACGAACTTTCAACTAGGTGAACTTACAGGATGTAATTCAGAGTTGAAATTTCCATAGCCGTCCTAACATGCCTGCGGAATAAATTGCACCTTTAAGGATGTTTTGCCTTGGACAATGATTTATTTCTGCATGGTATTTAGAACCCTAACATCTAGTGTTTTCCGGTTCCGCCTCCCCGCAGCGGGGGGGGGGGGGGTAGCACCAGGGAAGTCAAGTCGGAGGAGTGAGTGATCTGACCATGACAGGGGAGTGATGGTTAAGTCCCCTCCTCCCAGATCACTCAACCACTGGCCAGAGACAAAAACAAGGTCCAAGGTGTGACCTCCCTCGTGTGTCGGGCCCTGAATCAATTGAGTCAGGTCCATGGCTGTCATGGAAGCCATGAACTCCCGAACCCCCTCGGATGCTTCTCCCACCGATGGCAGGTTAAAATCCCCCATCACTAAAAGTTTGGGGGTCTCAACCGCCATCGATGCGATCAGCTCGAGGAGTTCAGGCAGGGCCACTGATGTATAGCGAGGAGCCAGGTATACTATCAGCAGGCCCAACTGTCTCCCAGGGCCCCATTTCACGACAAGGGATTCACACCCGGGCGTCTGTGGCACAGTGGACTCCCTCGGCTCTAAATCCTCCCGAATAATCGCTGCTACCCCACCGCCCCTTCCCTGGGCCCGGGGCTGGTGAAATGCTCGGTAGCCTGGTGGGCACATTTCCACGAGGGGTAAACCTCCCTCGTGGCCCAACCAGGTCTCCGTTATTCCCGCGAGGTCCGGCTCCCCCTCCAAAATTAGATCGTAAATGAGGGGGGCCTTATTAACAACGGACCTCGTATTGCATAGCAACAGCCTCAGGCCCTGGGTCTGCAGCTCCTGACCACCTAGAACGCGGGGGTTGGTACAAGCGACCGGGTGTAACCAGCACCCACGGTCTCCCAACCGACTGCGAGTTCTTAATCTGTCCTCGTATCTGCCCCTCCCTACGACCGTTGGAATCGAAGAGCCCTGTATTAGAACGATATCCTCCCCCTCCTCCTCCCTTCCGCTCCTTCTGCTCGTGACCACACCTGGTGATTGTGCATACGTCCTTTGCAGAAGTCAACGTAGGAACTATTGGGAAAGTTCCGTCTTGTGAGCTTGGCATGCTGGATAGCTGCTATCGTGTCTCCGAGCCGGAGGGTTCTGAGAGCCTAGTCATGGTGGATTGCTGCCAAGGATCTGTCTGTCTGTCTGTGCAATAAATCCTCTTGAAGTAGTTTTGCTCCGGAGTGTGTTCTGTGTTGGCGAGGGAAGAAGGGGGGTCAGAACAGGGAGGGCTGCAGGATGGATGGCAGGACCATGTGCACCTGCAATGCCCCAACAGGTTCTTGCCCCACCTCCCTACAGAGAGGGGTTCTTAACAATGGAAGTAGGGTTTACCAAGGGGGAAGCTGCAGGATGGATAGCAGAACAACGTGAAGAGGTGGTTCCTAAGTTTAGAGATGTAACTAGGTTCCTTCCTTCGTGGGGGCCAATAAAATGCCACCGCTGCTGTCAACTTGGCCACAGAGTGTCAGAGTGCTAGTCTCCAGCTCCAATGTCACAAACGTGCATACCAACTGCCACGGCGGTAAAGAGAAGGCCCCAGATGCCACCAGAAAAAAGTCATCTGGGCCAACAACCTCTGGAAGAGGATCCCCAACTTAAGGTGACAAAAAGTCATACCAAGAGGGAGGCCTTGGAGGAGAAAAAGGGCCGAAGATGACCCAATGGTGAGTGCACCCATCCACCCCTTCGCCTTCCAAGTCAACCTCCAAGTACCTGAGACGGGGGTGGAAGGGGAAGATGAAGCAGTTGTGGACACCAGTTGCACTCGATGCTTAATCAGCATGTCGATTGTCAAGCAACTAGGCATACGCACAAGACCTCTAGCCTGTCCTATCGGGTTGAGCAGGTAGATGGAATGCTAATTGGAGGGGCCCCAGCCACGCTAATAACTGAACTGGTGAAGTTACGAGTTGGCTTCCATTATGAGCTTCTCAGATTCATTGTGGCTCCAGAGATGCCGGAAAAAATAACCTTGGGGCTTGCATGGCTTGATAAGTGGAAGCCTATGATAAAGTGGGAAGACGGTGGTAGGAAATTGATGATTGTGGTTGAGCTGCTACCACCGGAGGAGGAAAAGGGCCAACAACCTCTGGAAGAGGATCCCCAACTTAAGGTGACGAAGAGTCCTACCAAGGGGGAGGCCTCGGAGGAGGAAAAGCCCAAACAACTGCCGGAGAAGTCCCCTGGACTGCTACAACGAGTGGCCAGTCCTAACCGACCATGGGAAGAGGTCGCAATGGACTTCATCATGGAAATCCCAGGCCTCAATGGGAACAGAGTAAACCAAATCTTGATTTGGTTTCCAAGCAGGCGCACTTCATTGCTTGCTCAGGATTGCCATCCGCAAACAAATTAGCGAAAATGTTTGTGAAACACATTTATCACCTGCACTGAGTACCCAAGAGGGTCATTTCAGACCGCGGAGTCCAGTTCACAGCCAAGTTCTGGAGAGAGGTCCTGAGATCCATTGGGTCCACATAAGAACTGAGCTCAGAGTTCATCCCAGCATGAACTGTGCAGCAGAGAGAGCCAATGCGGTGCTGGAACAATACATCCAGTGTTTTGTGGACTATCGGCAAGACAACTGGTTGGACTTGCTACCCTTCGCCGAAGTAGTGTACAATGATGCGGTCCACAGCAGCACTGAATTAATTCCTTTCCAGATTACAAGTGGCATGGAATTTGTTACCATGCCTGAGTAGCCTAGAGAACCTCCTTCCTCCATGTATTTGAATGAATGGATGGACATGCTAAAGAAAGGATGGGAAAGGATGGGAGAAGAAGGCTCTAGCAGTTGCGGCAGAAGCCTACAAAAAGCAAGCTGATAAACATCACTCGCTCCAAACCCACTCCCGTGTGGGGGACAAAGTTTTTGTATCTACCAAATACATGAGATTAAGAATGACTAGCAAGGGATTTGGTCCAAAATTTCTAGGTCCATTCCCAATAGTGAGGATAGTTAACCCAGTTACAGTTCGACTCAGTCTATCCGGAGGTCTAGGGAAAATTGACCCAGAATTTCATTGTAGCTTGTTGAAACCAGTAATTGGGTCTAACATAAGAGCATCCACACAAGCTTTCTCTCTCCCTGTAGTGATAGAAGGGGAATCACAATCTGAGGTGGAAAAAATTGTGGACTCCAGGCTGAATAGGAGTCGCTTACAGTACTTAGTGCATTGGAAGGGTTACCCTTTGTCTGAATCTACTTGGGTGAAAAGTTGGAACCTAAAAGTGGAGAAGTTAGTAAAACAATTCCATGAGAAGCTTCCCGATAAGCCAAAGGGTCCCCCTGGGGGGAGAAGAGGTGATTAGTTTTTGTTATGTTAACTTTTATGTTATTCTCTTTACAGGAAATATTTTTTTCTTATGAGGAGAGGCCGCTTGTCAGGCCTGTAGTTATGTTTCTTTTAGGATCTTTGGCCTGCCACATTTTCTATTATTTTCCTATGCTGTTTCATTAGTGTAGTAGTTGGGAGGGGGAAATAGAAAGGAGTAGATTTGTGGAATGTGCTGTTGTCATTCTTTCTAGAAGCCCAAGGTCATCTTTTGTCTCCGCACCTCAACACCTGATCGGAGGCAGAGGGGTGTAGATGCCAGCATGGAAGAAGATTGGACTATGTGATGGATTTATAGGTGTGGGCATAAGATCATGAACTTTCAATTGGGTGGAATCCCAGGAAGCTCTTCAGAATTGGGATTACACAGATGTGTTAAGATGTATGAGTTATTAAATTGGAACTTTAAGGAAAGTTTGCCTTGGACTCTGATTTAATTCTGCATGATACTTGGAACACTGACATCCTTGTCTTTAAGGCGAGATTTGATGCCATCTTGATCGCTGCTTGGTTGTCCTCATATACAACAATAGGCTCCCGTACATTAATTCCCATATCAATCAGGAGTTGCTTGTAACAAATTAAATTGGTACATAACAAAGATAAACATGAAAATTCAGCCTCCATTGCTGATAAACTTAAATGTTTTTGATGAATAGACCCCATCCAATTAACGCCTTTCCTAAGAATATCGCGATACCTGATGTAGATTTACGGGTAGACACATCAGTTGCAAAACTTGCATCAGCGTATGCAGTCAATCTTAGTTCATCCTTAGGCTCTAAATATAAGGCATAGTGTATTGTCTGTTTAAGATATCTCAATAAACGTTTAGCAGCTTGCCAGTGCCGTTCAGTAGGTTCAGCATAAAACCTAGCCAATTTATTAACACTATATGCAATATCTGGCCTAGACTAATTGCTAAGATAAGGTAAACTACCAATTAGGGATTGATAAAAACCCTTATCAAAAACTGGGCTTTTGATACCATCATGGCTAAATTCTTGACTCATCAGAGTTTTAGGTGGTTTACACAGTTCCATTTTAAAATTCCTGAGTAACTGGTTGATCTTTTCAGTTTGTGATATTTTATATCCTCCCCTAGTCTTATCTATCTTTACACCAAGATATTTCTTTATTTCACCAAGGTGTTTTATTTTAAACCATTTTTTAAATAGTGTAATAATTCAATAGCCTTTTGCTCTGTTTTAGTAATCAATGCTATATCATCTGTAAACAATAACAACAATGAAACCATACCATTGCTTTCTTGCTTAAATAAACAAGGAATCAGCCATT
Organism: Natrix helvetica; assembly: GCF_964273705.1. Classification (NCBI taxonomy): domain Eukaryota; kingdom Metazoa; phylum Chordata; class Lepidosauria; order Squamata; family Natricidae; genus Natrix; species Natrix helvetica. The sequence continues at coordinate 53,743,838 of NC_138549.1, read as the reverse complement.
CCAGCTTTAAAACCTATCCTTGCTAATTCCTTCACTATGCATTGATTCAATTCATAGCCTGACTGTTTTAAACCATACAGACTCTTTTTAAACTTCCAACAATCAGTGTTGCTATCAGTGTTTAACCCTTCAGGTTTCTTTAAATAGCTCTTAAACTAGGTGCAAATATCTCATCATAGTCATTTGCTGACTGGTTGAAACCTTGTACTACTAATCTGGCTTTATGGGTAACAATCCCATCTACACTTGTTTTAATCTTGTAAATCCATTTACATCCTATTACATTTTGGTGGTAACCTCACATTCTCATATACCTCCAGATCTTATAAAGATTTCCGTTCCCTGTTCATTGCTATTTTCCAAACTATCTGCTCCTCTTTAGGATACGTTGATAGTTCATGATATGTAGCAGGAACTTTATCTACTTGACATGCTATATTAGCTTGATATCTGTCAGGTGGTCGTGTTACATGGGTAGAACGCCTATGCAACTCAGGGCTCACCAGTGGACTCTCCTGTTGCGTCTGCTCCTGTTCATCTAACTCCTCCTGACTTTGCACTTCCTCTTTAATTTTTATAGCTGGTCTTTCTATTTCACCACTAGGAAATACCTGGGTGTCAATAACTATGTCATTGTTATATTCCAGTTTATCCCATCCAACGGATTCAATAAATTGAGCACTTGCACTACAGTGTACTTTTGTAATGCCTTTCCCCCCAAATCTAAACGATCTATGATTTGCTTTGTAACCTACAAAAAATAATTGCCTAGCTCTATGTTGTCCCTTCAGTCTTACTTGTGAAGGAATATGCACCCATGCCGGAGCTCCAAATGTGTGAAGATAGCTTAAATCTTGATCTCAGGGGAGGAGGAGCTTCCGGAGGGAATGGCGGTCGGCTTGTGAGCTCCGCATGTTTGCGGGGGGGCCTCCCTAATGGGAGGGGTGCTGCTGGCCCTCTGTTCCATCTTGAGGGTCGGAATTTCGTTGACGACCACCCTGGCTTCGCCCTGGCTTTGGGCTGGATCACCAGGGTGGTCGGAGAGCCAGACAGTGAGGCAGAAACGCGCTAGCTAGTTGGTGCTGGGGCTGGGGCTGGCGATTGCCGGCTCGTGTGCGGAACGGAAGAACGGAGCAGAATGGAGCGGAATGGAGCGGTGCGGAGGCAGCCGGAGGAGGAAAGGAATCCCGGACAACCCATGCAGCCCAGGCGGCGGAGGTTTGGACAACGGCGGTAGTGGAGGTGGTTAAAGACGCCGAATGCCAGATCTTTTGGCCACCATAAATCCCGGACCAGTGGGGGGCTGCGAGAGGTGAGAACGAGACCTGGGGTGCTTTCTTGGCGCCAAAGAATGCTAGCAGACCAGCGGAGACTGCAGGGAAGCTCAGGGAAGCCGAGACGGCCCTGCGGGCTCAGAAACAACAACCCTGGGCAGCCAGGCTGCCGAGGAGACAAATGGCCACTCATGTCTGAGACTGGATAGAGACGCTTGGAAGACTGGTGGCCATTTGTTGAAGATCTGACTTTTTACACTCTCACCCTTGCTGACAACTTTCCTTCCTCTATTCAAATTACTATCTGACCAAGGCTTACCTTAACGCCCTGCTACAAACTGCTCCTTAGTGCCTTGTTACAAACTGCTCCCCAGTTCCCCCTTGAGACTCCACTTGTAGACCATTCTGGCTAGCCTGCTAGCTCACCAACCTACCCTTTCCATCCAGGGTAAGGATAACCACCATCTACATACCCCTTTTGTGGGGGAACCCTGGCTCACGAACAAACTTATGATTTAACAACAGCACCCGAAAATGAGCTCGCCCCTATGACAACCTATGAACTCTATATATTCCAGGTCAGACCTACTACTACTGCGAGAGTCCTCCCTCTCGCAGGTATGGCCCTCAGACCTTTCAAGGTCCCACCTTGATGATGGGTTTGTTAACCCAGATAGGTGGAGGAAGCGGAAATTAAGGGGGTTTTTAATTAATCATTTTTAACAGTTTTAAGGGGTTCCAGGGTAGGGGGGAAGGGGATTCAGGCCAGGAGGGAAAGTAGAGCCAGGCAAACAGGTGTGGTCGGGAGGGGAGGGAGCGGAGTGTGGGAGGAGAGTGATAATAGCATTCCAGTACAGGGCTCTGTTATACCAACGGTCGTGGGGAGGGGTGGGTGCGAGGACAGACTAAGAACCTGCAGTCGGTTGGGAGACTGTGGTTGTTGGTTACACCCGGTCGCTTGTACCAACCCCCGCATGCTAGGTGGCCAGGATCTACGGAGCCAGGGCCTTAGGCTGATGTTATGCAATGCGAGGTCCGCTGTTAACAAGGCCCCCCTCATTAATGACCTGATTTTGGAGGGGGAGCTGGACCTCGCAGGAATAACAGAGACCTGGTTGGGCCACGAGGGAGGTGTACCCCTCGTGGACATGTGCCCACCAGGTTATCATGCATTCCATCAGCCACAGGCCCAGGGTAGGGGCGGTGGGGTAGCGGTAATTATCCGGGAAGACCTGGAGCCGAGAGAGTTCACTGTGCCACAGACATCTGGGTGTGAATCCCTTGTCATGAGATGGGGCCCAGGGAGACAGTTGGGCCTGCTGATTGTATACCTGGCTCCTCGCTATACATCAGCGGCCCTGCCTGAGCTCCTCGAGCTGATCGCAACAATGGCAGTTGAGACCCCCAAACTTTTGGTCATGGGGGACTTCAACTTGCCATCGGTGGGAGAAGCATCTGAGGTGGTTCAGGAGTTCATGGCTTCCATGACAGCCATGGACCTGACTCAGTTAATTCAGGGTCCCACACAGGAGGGAGGTCACACACTGGATCTTGTTTTTGTCTCTGACTAGTGGACGAGTGATCTGGGAATAGGGGACATAGCTATTACTCCCCTGTCATGGTCAGACCACTCACTTCTCCGACTTGACTTCCCTGGTGCTACCCCCTGCCGCGGGGAGGCGGAACCAGAATGTCCTAGATGGTTCCGCCCCAGGCACCTGATGGAACTGGAAAGGTTCCAGACGGAGCTTGGGCCACCTCCTGTAGACCTGACCCGCCCCCGGATAGAGGACCTAGTAGCCGCCTGGAATAATGCGGCTGCCGGGGCCTTAGACCGGGTGGCGCCTTTGCAGCCTCTCCTGCGGCAACGAACCACCCTGGCCCCTTGGTTCACCGAGGAGCTAAGGGTGATGAAACGCCACAAGAGATGCCTAGAGAGCTGATGGAGATCCTCCCGTTCCGAACTTGACCGAACACAGGTACGAATCTACTTAAGGACATACCTTGTGGCAATAAGAGCGGCCAAACGTTGACATTGTGCCGCCCTTATTACGTCCGCAGATAACCGCCCTGCCGCCCTGTTTCGGGTGACTCGCTCTCTTCTTTCGCAGAGACTGCGGGAAGCCCCTTTACAGGGCAGGGCAGAGGAATTTGGGAAATATCTGCAGGATAAAATCGCTCAAATCCGGAGGGAATGGGTCCCACTCAGTGGGCTAGGAGGGATGCCCCAGGCGAGTCTTGAGAGACCATTCTGGGAGGAGTTTGACTCGGTTGCCATCGAGGATTTGGACAGGTTACGCGGGCGACTACGAGCCACCACATGTTCATTGGATCCGTGTCCCTCCTGGCTTGTACTGGCATCCTGGGAGGTTACACGAGACTGGCTCTTGGTGCTAGTGAATGCTTCATTGGGCGAGGGGTTGCAGCCGTGGCGAGGGGGGCGTTCCACCAGGTTCGCCTGGTGCGCCAATTGTGCCCCCTATTGGACCGGGATGCCCTTTGCACAGTCACTCACGCGCTGGTGACGTCCCGCCTAGACTACTGTAATGCTCTCTACATGGGGCTTCCCTTGAGATGCACTCGAAGACTGCAGCTGGTCCAGAACGCGGCCGCGCGGGTGATTATGGGGAGTATGAGATACTCCCATATAACACCTCTCCTGCGCGAGCTGCACTGGCTTCCTGTGGTCTATCGGGTGCGTTTCAAGGTACTGATTACCATCTTCAAAGCGCTCCATGGCACAGGACCTAGCTACATGCGGGATCGCATCCTGCCCCATACATCCCTATGACCAATTCGCTCTCACAGAGAGAGACTTCTCCGGGTGCCGTCCACTAAGCAGTGCCAGAGGGCAGCGCCCAGGAGTAGGGCCTTCTCTGTGATGGGCCCAGCCCTCTGGAATAACCTCCCCCCGGATATTAGGATTACCACCGACCTCCGCTCCTTCCGTTCAAAACTCAAGACCCACCTTTTTCAACTAGCAGGCCTGGCTCAACCATAGCTCCATTTCATTCCTCCTGGCAATTTTTAAATTTGTAATTTCCATTGGGGTTTTAATTTAACTTATTTTAATATTTCTATGTTATTATAATATTGTATTGTGTTTTATACCTCCTCCGTACAATGTGTAATTTTATAATATGTGTTTTTATTTATTGTACGCCGCCCCAAGTCCCTTTGTGGAGAGGGAGCAGCTAACAAATTTAATTAATAATAATAATAATAATAATAATAATAATAATAATAATAATAATAATAATAATAATAATAATAATAAATAATCAGGTTTTCTACCATGCCAACGAGTGAATGGCAATTCACCAGTTGTTGTATTCACCACATTATTTAAACCATGGTTACTACACATCATAGCTTCACCCCACAGTGTTTCAGGCAATCCTGAATCAACTAATATTGAGTTTTGCTGTTGCTGACTACTTCCTCCATGCTTCCTAAATGAGGTAGATCGAGTGGCAAATGACTGGTATGGGTGAGTGTGAACTTAAGCCTCCTTCCTATAAAATCCATTCAGAAAACAAGGAGCAGATATGGTTTAATTCTGATTCAGCCCAGATTGCAGGAGAGAAAGTAGTTTTAAATTATTATTTAATTGACTAATTCACTGGAAATTGCTGTATTATGGCTTTTCATGGGATGTACTGCTTATGATGGGCTATAAACAGGTAATAATCAGCCTTAGAATTATGTTATGGAGGTAGAAAGGCAATTAGATTTGCTGGCCTTCCTAGGTATGATTTTCAGTAGTCAGTCTCTGCTATTTTACACTATTTATTTATTTATTTATTTATTTATTTATTTATTTATTTATTTATTTATTTATTTATTTATTTATTGAATTTATAGACCGCCCCCTCTCCCCGAAGGGACTCGGGGCGGTGTACAGACAGAGCTAAAAAACCATATACACAATAAAAAATATATTAGATACCCCTTAAAAACGAATTAAATATAGAGTCTGTACAATAATAGTAAAAATTAAAAACAGCTTAAAAGTCTACCCCTAAAAATTTAAAATACCGGCCAGGAGGATTGAAGATTAAAACTACGATTGGGCCAGGCCAGCTAATTGGAACAGGTGGGTCTTGAGTTTCTTGCGGAAGGAGCGGAGATCGGTGGTAGTTCTGATGTCGGGGGGGAGGTCATTCCAGAGGGTCGGGCCCATCATAGAGAAGGCCCTACTCCTGGGCGCTGCCTGCTGGCATTGCTTAGTGGACGGCACCCGGAGGAGTCCCTCTCTGTGAGAGTGAATTGGTCGCAGGGATGTGTGGGGTAGGATGCGATCCCGCAGATAGCTAGGTCCTGTGCCATGGAGAGCTTTAAAGGTGATAGTCAACACCTTGAAACGCACCCGAAAAGCCACAGTAGCCAGTGCAGCTCGCACAGGAGAGGTGTTATATGGGAGTACCTGGTACTACCCATGATTGCCCGCGCGGCCGCATTCTGGACCAGCTGCAGCCTTCGGGTGCATCTCAAGGGGAGCCCCATGTACACTACTAATGTAATTAAACCAAATACCTATGTCTAAATTTAAGACAGCACTAACCCTAGAACATTTTAATGGACTAGGAACAGCCACCCTGGAAGAGATATTTAGGGGGGGGGAAAACATTTACTCTTTAAAGCTGTGTCCTTGTGATGAAGGGACAGTTTATATTACATTTTGATAGATTAATCCACCAGTAGAAAATAGGTAACATTCATTTGAAGTCAATCCTTGCATTTAGTGAGGAGGAGGAGGCAGCAATATTAAATCAGAGCCCCCCCCCCACAAATGGTACAAAGGGCAATCCAGGAGAAGTGCCTTGTTGGTTCTGTCCAAGCAGAGAAACGAGTGTGGTAAGTATGGAATCTTATTAAATCAATTCATACAGAGATACAATGCTCAGTATCTTTAAAGTTGGTAATTCTTTGATGTTACTGACTTGGGAGTAATCAAATGATTAGGTCTAATGCTGCTTGGGGAATTCTGGGAATAGAAGTCCACATGTCTTAATGTTCTAAGCTTGAAAAACACTCAGAAGTACAACAGCTCCTTATGAGCCTGGGTTATTCTTCTGCATTTTGGGAATAAGGAAATTATCCTATTGTGCCTAGTGCAGAGATGCAGCTGAAATCTAGCTAGATGCTAATTGGAAGGTTAAAACCACAGATACAGATAGTCCTTGACTTACAACCATTTGTTTAGCCTCCATTCAAAGGCCAAACTGACTGATCCTCTCACCTATGACTGTTGCAGCATCTCCATGGTCACATGATCAAAATTCTGGCGCGTGGCAACCAGCATGTATTTACAATGGTTGCAGCATCCTGAGGTCATGTGACTGCTATTTTCAACCTTCCCAGCTGACTTCTGACAAGCAAAGTCAATGGGGGAAGCCAGATTCACTTAACAACTGCATGATTCACTTAACTGCAGAGATTGCTTATCAATGATGGGAAAAAGTGTTGTAAAACCATGCGTGGCTCACTTAACAACTGCCTTGGTAATAATGAAAATTCTGGTCCCAATTTTGGTCATTAGTTGAGGCCTACCTGTCATTTAGATGTTTAACACCCTCGTTTGAGATGCCTAGATGATTTATGGTTCACCAAAACCTCCAATTACTTTTGTTATTCAAGCATAGTAAGAAAATATTTACATGTAGTTTCCTGAGGATTACCAGATTAGCAGCAAAGGCTCAATGCCGAAGCCAAATGTTTGCAAGTTTCTGATGATAAGATTTTGAAATAGTTCCACCAGGTTTAGTTACTGTCAGGAGAGGAAAAGACACAAATTTTACTTGGCTATTCATTTCAGTGTTTACATATAATTTTCCATTCCTGAAGGCCAACTCTATCAAATGCACCCTCACCACACATGGTAAATGCTAAGCAGTAATCATACAATACATTACATGAATATTACCTTAATCGAGGTCGATGCATGCCTTGTAATCTTATAAGGCAACACTTCTCCCATCTCTAAAAATCCAGCAAATTCAAAAACAGCAGTTCATCTACAGCTCTCAAAACAGTTATTCTTCAAGTCACCCCATATACTTTATACATATAAAGTCAGAATAGAGACATTCTGAGAAAATGTACTGGCAATATGATTGAGTATTGGTAAATCTGTGCCCTTGGAACCAGTAAAATTTATTTTCCAGTAAATGTATATGTTTGGAATTTGTGAGCACACAAATCAAGGCTTGCCATTATGCAAGGGTTGAAGTAGCTGAAGTAGTATCTTAATTATCTGCAGTTCTCATTCATTTCACAGGGAGCATTTTGATCATCTAGGTTTAGTAGTGTCAGGGCTTGTCAAAAGGAACTGGGAAACTCAGTCTGCTTCTGGATTAATCCCTGTTCAGGCAGTACATTTCAGCACAAAACTAAAAAGGTTGCTGAATTGCAGCATTAATTATATTGAATGTTAAGTCTGTGTGTGTGGACAGAATTTCAGGCATTTCAGTTGGAAA